>NW_010310308.1:4987-13139 GCF_000700745.2 Antrostomus carolinensis | reverse complement strand
ATAGATCATTCCCCAACCTGTACTGGAACCTATTGTTCTCCTCCTGTGCTACCTCATTTTGATCATGATCAAGGCAAGATTTCAGGCTAAACTCTTCCAAACTTTCTTCTAGTCACTTTCCCAAACTAATCCAACTCTTATTTGCGATGGGTCATCTCCACACGTGGACACGGGGAGCGAGAACCATCTCGCAGATCCGTGCAAGCCCAGCTGGCGAGTGCATACCAGCCTACGACTGATTTCTATCAGCTTTGCTTGTGTGGTTAAGCAACTTTGAATCATAAACCAAATTGTTTATTAAACTCATTGAGCTCAAATGTGCAACTTCTGGAAGCAGCTTGTGCTCTATTTTTTTTTCCCCCTCTTCTCCTCCAGGCCCAACGCTCACGATGGGGGAAATCGAATGCTCCAGCTGCTGAGATTTCTAAATCCACACATCAAACTTGTATTTATTCTGTTTCTGTTTATCGTTTCCATAAGCCATCCCGGTAGGAATTGGACATTCCTCGTTGCTAATTTTAACGGAGAAGGATCTCACAGATCCCCAGGCTGCCGTTAGGAACATGCTCCTATGGAAATTGCCTCGTGTTTTCCTGCCAGCGCCTTGTGTTCGCGCCGGGTGGTTCTTCCTGAAAAGACTTGAAAATGGCTTTTTGTTGAGTTGTTGGGCTTGTCTTGGGGTTTTTTGTTGTTGTTTTATTTTTCTCTTTGCTGGTGGGTGAGCAAGTAGTTGGCATGGTTTCCTTCACCAGTCCTGAGGCTACTGATGACTCACCACTGACCAGGCAAAGGATTTTTCCTTGCGTGTCTGGTTGCAATCAACATTTTGGGTTCAGGTTGTGAGGTTTTGGGGATAGGTTGGTGCAGCGTTAGGTGACTGGGAAGGAAAAAATGCAAAATCCCATTTTCTTATTGCTCCAACGTTGCATTTCATTCCTGAAAGGGTTATCAAGGATTGGAACAGGCTACCTAGGGAAGTGGTGGAGTCCCTATCCCTGGAGGCAGTTAAAAGATGGGTAGATGAGGTGCTCAGAGATCTGGTTTAGTAGTAGCCAGGTATGGTTGGACTCAATGATCTCAAAGGTCTTGTCCATCCAAATGATTCTACGATGTTCCTTGGCACTCCAGTTCATATTCCCCCATGTATTCACCCCAAAATGAGACTGATATATTGTCAGAGCCTTTAGACTGAGAACTCATCTTTGGTTGCTACCAGAGGACATGGATGCATGGACGTTAAAATTGAGGACATATTGATAAACTCCACGGCAGCACCGAGTAAAATCTTGTGCAGCAAAGTCACAAACAAAATCTTGCCAAAAAAAATCATCATTTCTAGAAGATCTGAGACTATCAACTGGGTTGTGTTTCCTTAGATGCTGAAGCCACTTTGAAATACCCAGCCAGCACAGAGCCCTTTGCAAAGGCACCCATGGGTGCTGGGGGTCCCAGGAGGGTCTCAAGCAGGTGCTGGGTGGCTGAAATCACTGCAGGAGCTGCTGATATCCTGGAGAAACCAGCACAGAATTGACACCGTGGGATCTAAATCCATTGGCACATCCCAACCAAGAGCTTTTAAAGAGTTCAGGAGTGACAGAGATTTACAAATTCAACTGGGAAAATGGGTTGTTTAGATTTACACTTATGGGCATAAATCAGGGCAATTTACACCAGCAAAAGGTGTTTTCCCCCACATCACCCAAGGATGGTGGCAAAATCCCACCATTTGAGACCTTTCCCTGGATTAATATCCAGCATCCCCTTGGATCCACAAGCCCTCCTGCAGCCCAGCGAGTGCCACTCGTTTGCCTTTAATTATTTATTTTGTATTTCATCCCTTCATTCTCCTTTTTCCCTTTGCTGGCATGAAGTCCTCCACCTTATTTTTATTGGATCTGTCATGAAAGCCACCATGTGAGACCTCACAGGAGCAACGTTACGACCTCAAAAAAAAAGGGAAAGGGAAAAATAAATATCCATATTAATCTGTGCCAGCCAAGCCAGCCAGGCTGGGGTTGGTTCTCACGGAGGAGGGAAAAGCTGAACCCCCTTTTTGTGCTGAGAGTGATATTTCTCCCACTTGCTAATTTTGTTGTTGTTTTTGGTATTTTTGGGGGGGTTTTTTGGTGCCTTCATGATGAAAAATGAGCCCCCGGTGATGCAGAGCTCAGTGATTTATGGGGAGCTCTGCTCCGACAAGAGCTTTCTGCTTACCCAGACTGGGGGAGTGTGGAGGAGAGGGGGGTTTTTTGGGGGGAGTGGGGGTTAAGGGGAGAGGAGCACAAGCTGGCAGGCAGATTGGAAACAGATGCTCCTGGTGCTGACATGAAGAGCTGCAAAAAAAATCTCCATCCTCAGCCAAAAAACCAGCACCTTCAGCCAAGGTTTGGGGCAGTTGCAGGGGGACATGGTGCACCCACCTGTCTGTTTCCCCACCAATGTCACCAACCCCATTTTGAGTGTTCCTGAGCCCGTCAGACCCCGAAATAGCAGGATGGGTCCAAGCTGGTTCTGCAGAGCAGAGGGTTTGGCTTTTGCATCTCATCAAGCTCCAAAATCACTCAAGTTAATTTATAATTCTCCCTGTTGATGCCTCTGGTCTCTGAGTCGTCCCCCATCTTCCCAGAGAAGCATTTTGGGGACTCGAGTGGGCATATTTACAAATACAATACTTGTGTTGTCCTTTTAAACCAGGCAGAGGCTTGGGAAATGGGTTTCCACTTGGGGAAACTGAGGCACAGAGGGTGAAAGAGGCCAAATGTCCTAACAGCTCCGTAAATCACAGATTCTGCCACTTAAACCTGCACCGGGGGACACCTGCCAACCCCTCCTGCCCTCTCAGACTGGCAGCAAACCCCTTTCCTGCTGCCAATTCTCCCTGATTAATTATTTCAGCTCATTTAGCAAAGGGTTCACCAAGCTCCAGCAAAGCCCCCAGCGTGAGGGTCACCAGCACAAAGCCACAGCTGGGATTTTTGCAGGAGCAACTGGGATTAGGAAAAGGAGAAACATAAAAACCCCAAAGAAAAAGCCCATTGTGGGTTTTTTTTTTATTTTTCATTTTCCTTGGAGCACTTTGTCCCTGAGGTGATGATTTTCCCCTTCTGAAAGAAACTTCACGTTGGAGGGGACATTAAGACATCCCAGTTTTACCCCATGCAAAGACAGTGCTGTTTTAAGGAAAAAAGAAATAAACTCAGGGTGCCAGTGCCCTGCTTCCAGCCCAGACCCTGAAAGGATGCATCTGAGAGAACATCCTCATCCCAGGGATGCAGCAGGTTGGAGAACATCCCTACATCAATGATGCAGCATCTTGGGGAGCATCCTCACCCCAAGGATTCAGCATCTTGGGGAGCATCCCTACACCAAGGATGCAGCATTTTGGGGAGCCTCCCTACCCCAGGGATGTAGGATTTTGGGGAGCATCCCTCACCCCAGGGATACAACATCTTGGAGAACATCCCTACACCAAGGATGCAACATCTTGGGGAGCATCTCCACCCCAAGGATGCAGCGTCTTGGGAGCATCCTCACCCCAGGGATACAACATCTTGCAGAACATCCCTACACCAAGGATGCAGCATCTTGGGAAGCATCCTCACCCCAGGGATACAGCATTTGGGGGAGCATCCTCACCCCAAGGGCTGTAGAATTTTGGAGAACATCATCACCCCAAGGACGTAACATCTCAGGAAGCATCCTCACCCCAACGATGCAACATTTTCAGGACCATCCCTGACCCTGGACTCCCTACAAAGCAGCTGGGTGTTGGCAAGCACACAACCACCCCTGGTAGCTGGGTTTTGGCCCCTGTTGCTGCCTCGTCTCCGGAGCAGCCTGGCACAATAGCTCATTGTGGGGCTCAGCTTTCAAGCCAGGCCAGGGAACAGCAGCGCTAGCCGGGAAAAGTGGCTGGAGGAGCCGGAAAGTTGCTGTTGGCCGATGTTCAGAGACCTCGGCGCAGCGGGAGGGAGTCGGTCGTGGAAAGCAAACAGCTCATGGAAGGGAAAATGCTGACTCTGAACGGCATCCTTGGCACCCACGGTACCACCCATGGCACCACCACCCCGGGCACGATGGGGAAATATGCCCCAAGTGTCTAAATATCTTCCAGCAGCCCTAAATCTCCAGTTACTCAGATGTAAAGACCTCGTTGGTCCCAGCAAGGACTGAGCTGTGAACAGCATCTGTGCAAGGGTGTGCAAGGATGTGCATGGGTGTGCATGGGTGTGCATGAGTGTGCAAGGATATGCATGGGTGTACGTGTCCCATGTCACCAAGAGAAGGAGCAAAACTCATCACCCCATTGCTCCGGCACCCCAGTCCACCTCCTGGCACCTCTCCCCTCTCCATCCTTCTCCTGCCTTCCACTAAATTCAGGATTTTTCCTCTTTCACCATCTCCTTCCACCACTCTTGAACTATCTATCTATCTTGCCCAAGGAAGTTGTGGTTGCTCCTCCCTGGAAGTATTGAAGGCCAGGTTGGATGAGGTTTTGAGCAACCTGGTCTAGTGGAAGGTGTCCCTGCTGATGGCACGGGGGTTGGAACTGGATGAGCTTTAAATCCCTTCCAACCCAAACCAGTCTGGGATTCTATCTCAGAGATTTCTAGAGAGCCTTTCCTTTCATTGAGCCTACAGTAATTTCAGTTCCCGTTTCAACCTCTCTGCGTTTCTCTCCAGCCCCAGTTTAGATGTCTCATTTCAAGACACTGACCTGAAAAAAAAAAAGCCTGTTTGCTTTCTGGTTTCTATTTAGAGCAGCAGCTCTCGATGCGTGAGGCTGCTTTGGACCGTGCAAAACCCCCTCCAGCCCACAGCCCCAGCCCCTGACCCCCAGGATACGCTGCCGCCTGCTTCCTTGAGGCTTGTATCCATGGATATATAGATCCCAGAGCATGGAAGAACCCCGCTGGTTGCTCTGGTTTTGTTTAAATCACGGCATCTTGAGCAGCCACCCAACAGCACCTGGGGTCAATAAGCAGTGCAAAATCCTCCTCAAGGTACAAGTCTCCTCGCAGGCAGGTTCTTGCTGCTGGGGAGCTCATCCCTCTTGGCAAACCTCCTCCTATTAATCATAGAATCATAGAATGGTTTGGGTTGGAAGGGACCTTAAAGATCATCCAGTCCCAACCCCCTGCCATCAGCAGGGACACCTTCCACTAGACCAGGTTGCTCGAAGCCTCATCCAACCTGGCCTTCAACACTTCCAGGGAGGAGCAGCCACAGCTTCTCTGGTCAACCTGTTCCAGTGTCTGACCACCCTCACAGTGAAGAACTTCTTCCTAATATCTCATCTCAACCTCCCCTCTTTCAGTTTAAACCCATTTCCCCTTGTTTTGTCATTAACTGCCCTTATGAAAAGTCCTTCCCCAGCTTTCTTGTAGCCCCTTCAGGTGCTGGGAGGCCGCTATAAGATCTCCCTGGAGCCTTCTCTTCTCCAGGCTGAACAGCCCCAACTCTTTCAACCTGTCTTCATAGGAGAGGTGCTCCAGCCCTCGGATCATCCTGGTGGCCTCCTCTGGACTTGTTCTAGCTGCTAAATTATTAATTAAGCTCCATTTGGATGCTCCTTTATTACCAGCTTGTTTGTGGGATGCTGCAGCAGCCAGGGATTGTGGATTTAGGGGTGCAGAGCTGTGGTGGTGATGCTTTTCCCACGGGAAATGCTCCAGCCAACTCCTTTTCCAAAAATCCTTTTCCCCATCCCAAATCTCCTGACACGGAGAGTCTCAGCATGAGACAAGGAGATGAAGGGACAGGGTAGGAACATCAAGGGGAGAGAGTTGGCTTCATCTGCCACCCCCGGTGTTTCCTTTTGGGGAGAGGGGAGGTGTGGTGCTCGGTTGGTGGGGCCGTTAACTGTTGGTTGTCATTTCCCTCGTGGGTACCCCAGGTGCGTGGGGGCTTCCCCCCCGTGGTATTTTTAGTGTGAGCGTTAAAACAATCGTCTGCTTGAGAAGATGAGGGATGTTGCCTTGCCCAGAGCTCAGCTTCTCCTTCAGTTTTTAATTCCTCTGCCTTCTTCTTGCCTGCAAGGAGCAGCAGCATCCTCAGATGGGTGCAGAGCACTGCATGGAAGACACAAATCACAGACTGGAGAAGACCTTTAAGCTCATCAAGTCAAATCATCAACCCAACACTGACAAGTCCCCGACTAACCCATGTCCCTCAGCACTATGTCTACACGACTCTTCAATCCCTCCAGGGATGGGGACTCCACCACTGCCCTGGGCAACCCCTTCCAATGCCTCAGAACCCTTTCAGCAAAGAAATTCTTCCTCACATCCCATCTCAACCGCCCTGGGCACAACTGGAGCCCATTTCCTCTTGTCCTGTCCCTTGTTTCTTGGTTGAACAGACCCACTCCCACCTCTCAAACCCTCCTTTCAGGTAGTTGTAGAGAGCCAGAAGGTCTCCCCCTAAGCGCATCTCCAAGCCAAGGTTGGGTGCTTGCCTGGTCAGTGTCCCCAGGGTTGTCCCCATTTCAGGGTCTCACCCAGCCTCTCTGCCAGAGCCTGGTGTTATTAATCTCAGGATTAGCTGAGCTTCCAAAACACAGAGACCACACGATGAGGACCATCATGGCTCTCCACCCCTCATCCATCAGTCCTTCCCCAGGACTTCTTGCTTCCTTCCTGGCTGCAAGCCGAGTTACTATAAATGGAATTATTATAAATATTCCTTATCCTGGATTCATCCGTTGCATCCTCTTTACGCCGATGACTCCTCCACCCTTCTTGGTATTCAACAAATCTGAACGACACGTATCTAAGCCACTTCATGATGATTCAAGCAAACAAGCGTCAATGACATTGTCCTCTGGCAATTTTCCATCACACAAACTCACCAGCCCTATGAATAAGCATTGCCTCCTGGATTATGAACCTCTCTGAGATGTTGGATTCATTAATCAGCACTTCCAAACCAGCTAACAGGCTCCAATCAAACCCCTGTCCAATTAAGCACAACACAGATTTCCTCATCCTGGCTCCATCAGGACGAGGAGATACTTGAGTCAACAGAAAACTCACTGGGAAAATCATAATGTATAAAATTAGATGTATTTCTCAAAGATCTGAAGCACAACGGTCTGATTTGATGTCTTAGGAGCCCAGGATTTCTCCTCTTGATGGACCACAACCTGAGGTCTGAAATAAGAAAGCAGATGGTCACCAGCATCTTCATGCTGGTGGCCACAGGGCTTTACGAGTTGGCTACACCTATTGCACAAGAGCCTGCTGAAGAAAATACTACTAGAAAAGTCATTTGGGGTGGTAAACCACAAATATTCCAAGCTCCCAGTGATGATTCAGGATGAAAGGATATTTTGAAATGCTGGAATTGCCTCTGGGACAGAAACGTGGAGTGGTGACGGTCTCCGAGGAGACAAGAGAGGACAACTCATACTCCATGTTTAATAAGAAAAAAATAAATAAATAAAATATTTTTTTAAAAAAATCCAAGTTGCTGGGATTTCTGGGTTTTTACACTTTTTTGTCCACGTCACTCCCTGAATTTCAAGAGGAAAGGCAAGCAAGAAGCACACCGACACTGGGGGTTATGAATTATCCTTCTTTTAATTTCACATGGTTTAAAATACGATATGAAATAAGGCTACAGTATATAAAAAACTCTCCAGCAAAATGATGTGCCAGCATCAGCAATTAAAACAAAACCAATTCCCTCCCTTCTTTAAGAATTCAATGGAGGAGGGACTTTTTTTTTATTGTATCATTTTAAAAAAAACAAAAAACCAAAAAACAAAACCAAAATAAACCAAAACACAACACACGGACACACACACACATCGCTACATCTCTAAGCTACCTCAGCTCAGGTTTGTTGTTTGGTTTGTTTTTTTTTTTTTTAAAAAAAAGCACCTGCTTTTTCCTTTTTTTGTCTTTTTTAATCTCGCTTTTAAAATTTTTTTCCACTTTTAAAAAATATAAATTATATGAAAATACAAGTTGGAAAATAGTCGAACAGCACAATATAACAATCTCTTTTTTTTTTCTTTTTCTTCTTCTTCTTCTTCTTCTTCTTCTATGTTTATCAGCTTAAAAAAAAAATAATAATCCCATGTGTAAAAAACAAAACAGAACAACGACAACAAAAAAAAAGACTTTTTTTTTTTCATTTTTCTTTTCTT
>NW_010310308.1:0-4954 GCF_000700745.2 Antrostomus carolinensis | reverse complement strand
AAAAGAAAAACGGAAAAAAAAAAAAAAATTTTTTTTTTTTCTTTTTTTTTTTTTTTTTTTTTTTTTTTTAACTGAGGCAGTTAATTCCTGGAGATATTCCATTATAACATAGACATATACATAGATTTCTCATTTATTTCAACCTCTTTGGAATGTAGACAACAGCTCATGGATGTTATATAGACCCTACCAGAGAGCAGAGCACACCAAGGCATCCAAATTTCACGACGTTAATGAGGAAGAAGCAACCAAGCCCTAAAGCCTCGTAGAAAACCCCTCCAGAAGAGCAAGAGGCAGAAGATGGAGATGTTTCCCACAGCATCTCAGGTGCTTACAGGGATTGGTTTGGGGTTTTTTTTTTTTTTGAAGGAGGTGTTGGTTTGGAAAGAGTTGAGAAGGTTAAATCTTAGAATATCTTCTAGTTTGATTGTTTCTCCACTTAAATGATGGATGTTTAGAGTGGGATGGTGGTTGTGTGGAAATAAAATAGATCTACACGAGTGTCCATGGGTTGTGGTCATCCTACACAGAGAGATGGAGAGAGACAGGCAGCAGAAAAAGTGCTTGCATTTTTCATCAGGTTGGGGGGTTTTTTTGTTGTTGTTTTTTTTTTTTTTCCTTTTCCTGAGGTCCCAAATTTTGACTGTTGAGGTCCCAGAAAGCTGTTTGCAAGCACAAAGCTCCCGAGGTAGGGCTCAGGCTTTGCTGGGCAGGGTGAAAGGGACATGTTCCTCCATGGAGAACAGCAGATGATAAAGAGAACATAAAAAATATCCCCCCTCCCCCAAAAAAATCACTGAACACACCTGAGACATTCCAAAAGAAGACAAAATAACCCAATTTCCACAAACCACGTGTATCTGCCGAGGGTGAAGCTCATCTCACTGCAGAGAAACCAGCACAGGAGGAAGCCCCAACCCTGGCAGACGTCCACCATCCCTCTCAAACCCATCTTCTAGTCCAGTGTGTGTGGCTTAACCAAATTTTCATGATCTCAAAGAACAGGAAGTCAGAGGGTTTGGGTTCCAGCACATCCCTCGCCGTTAAGTCAACACGCAATTAAAAAGCAGAAAGAAAAAAAAAATAAAAAAAGAAATTTTAAAAAAAAGAAATAAAAACAAATTGCAAATTTCCAGTGTATAAACAGCACCCAGCCCTCTCCGGGATGGTCTCTAGGTTGGGAATGAGAAGTAAAGGAAAACAGGAACTGATGAACCTGATGTCTCTAGGACTGTACTGTGTTTTTGCTGCTGCACTTGCACACGAGCTGTGAGCTGGGATGGCAAACGGCCGCGAGAAACGATGGAGAAGCTCCAGCCAGGGGCTGCTTCTAAAAAAAACCCAGAGCTGCTTTCCACCAATCGCCCTTTCCAACCTTTAAACCATCTTCCCAAAACCACTGAGAACACACAGGTTTGGCTTCTCCCATCCTCCCTGGCTGCCTGAGGAGATGAGCTGAAGTTTAATTTCCCAGTGTCTCCTTCCTCCTTTGGTCCATGCTCCTTTCACCTTCTTTTCATCCCTTTATATCCTTTTTTTCCATCCATCCCACCCTTTTCTTTCCATATATTCAGTGGGATGATGCGCAGCCCCAACCTCCCTTAACCTAAACCACCATCTGCTTCCATCCCTCCTGGCTGGAGCTCCCTCCTACCCCCTTCATTTCCCTTCCACCATCACCTTTTTTTTCAAGCAATCAACAATTTTGGGGCTGATTTACCCCAAAATGACCATGTAAAGATATAAAGGTGTTGGATCCTCCCAAGCTCTGGAGGAAACAGGGGAGAACCCAGCACCTCTGAGCATCACCTTGCCTTGGGGTTGAGCTCCTCATCCAACACTACCCCTGTACGATGGGTTACGTGCCCAAATATTTCAATATTTCACAGAATCCCACCCTGATGACCTGATATATCAGACAGACATCACCCAACCAGCATCTCTGGAAAGTTTCTCCTCACCTCACCCCACCGCTACCATCTCACAGTGTCTCTGTAACGAACACAACTACCCGAAACACACACAAACAACACAAAAAGAAGGTCTTTTTGGTTCAAACACATAATACTGTCTTGAAAAAGAAAACACCCAGTGCCTCTCAGGGATGAAAAAACCCCATTTAACAGTTGGAGTTGCATGGACCTCTCGTTTATCCCGGTGCCACCGGTCATATGCTTCATGTTAATCACACCCTGAGAGGTTTTTGAAGGATCAAGCAGTAAAGAACCCATTTGCAAGGACAATTTCCTTTCTACGTGTGCCCAGGCTGGTGAAAAGATACAGCAATAAAGATAGAGCTGGTTGAAACAGGAAGGAAAAAACAATTCCCTTTGGTTTGTCCATTTTTTTTCCGGATTTTTTTTAATCCCCCCCCAATCAATTTTGTATTGATTTACCACACTGAAAATGTGGGAATTTCTCCCCTCAAAAAACCAAACCAAACCAAACCAAACCAAACCAAACCAAACCAAAAACCAAAAAAACAACCCTCAAATTTTTTAAAAGCACCAAAATTCCTTGAGAAAATAAAAGTTCCTTGAGAAAATAAAAAAGTGATTCGGAAAAACGCAGAAACCAAAAAAAACCCCAAAACCCAAACAAACCAAAAACCCAATCCTCAAATTTTCTAAAAGCACCAAAATGTTCCTTGAGAAAATAAAAAAGTGATTCAGAAAACACAAAAAAGACATTTTCCCCTCAAATCTCCATGGGGTTTTGTGCACAAAACGCAGTCGTAAAAAAAGGCCCCTTTTAAAAAGAACCCAAAAAAGCAGAAATTTCAACCAGCTTTATCAGCAAAAGCGTGTGGGACTGGAAATAAGAGCGACACAACCCAGGCAGCATCACTAAGAACCAGTTTGGAGTTAAATTTTCCTTCACATACGATTCAGAAATGCTGAGTCTCCAGTGGGGTCTACATAAGCTAATTTGGGTTTTTTTTTTGGGGGGGGGTTGTTGTTTTGGGTTTTTTTTTCCTTTTTCCTCACGGTGATAAAACTCTCTGCTGGCATAACAGAAACAAACACACACAATATTGCAATACTGAGACCATCTTAGAGCTTAAGACTATTTAAAAATAAAAATTAAAATTTAAAAAATAATAATAAAAAAAAATTACTGGCACAAAATTTAATAAAATAAAATTTTTAACAAATTTCTAAAAAAAAAAAAAAAATTTATAAAAAAAAAGTCTTGATCCCTCCTAGCAAAAATTCTGTCTTTTGTAGAAGACAATCGACAGAAAGGCGACGTAACAAGAACATCAAACAGTCCTTGTTTGGTTTGTTTTTTTTTCCTATATTGCCCCTCCCTGAAGAAGGAATATTCATCCACTTTGGTTTTTCCCTCCCAAAAAAGGTTTAAGATCTTCCAATCCTCGGGAATATTGTCGCTTCCTGAACTCTCAGTTTGTGTGTGATAACACAAAAACCGAAGGGATCTGTGTGATAAGGTTTTTTTAGACAGCAAGAGATGGGGAGGGGGTTCTTGGGGTTTTTTTTTAAGTGAGCTACATTGTTCTGGTTTTCTTAAAACTCAGAATTTCACCCCTCTCCAAAAAAAAATAAAAAAAAGCCTGTCTTGGAGCTTTCAGGAAAAAAAAAAGAAGAAAATAAGCCCATCCTTCTCTGAACCAAACTCTTTTTTTCAGCCAAAAGTTTGCCTCTTCCACCAACCTCTCGCCCAACATCCTCAACGTATCAAATCTGAGTCGCTCTTTAAAAAAAAAATAAAATATAATTAAAAAAAAAAAACAACAAAAATAACAGCAAAAATTAAAAAAAAGAACCAACAGAAGAAGTCCCATCGACTCTCCAAAATGAACACGGGGTGTGATCCTTGATGCTCCAGCTGGATATCGTCACTCATCAGCATCTGGCTTGACATCCAGCATGGCGTGGAGCTCCTCAGGTGTGTAACCCAAAAGGCTCTGCAGGTCGCAGACGAAACGGTAGACGTAGCGTTTCCCGGCCGTCTTGTGGATGATGTTCTTGTCGTAGTAGTAACGTAAGCCACGGCTCAGCTTCTCGTAGTTCATCTTGGGTTTGTTTTTCCTCTTGCCCCATCGCCTGGCCACCTAGGAAAAGGGGTGGGAAGAGTCAAGGTGGGATGTACGTCGTAGGGAAGGGAAGGAAAAATATCTGTCTGGTTTGGTTGGGCAGCCATTGGCAAGTGGTGAGAGAGAGAGGACTTTCCTCGTCTTTAAGATGGACTAGGATGGGTCACGAGTATTAAAGTTTGGGAAAACCAAGCTCCATGCTATGGTAGAACATTGCAGAGGACTCTATGAGGATCTAGAAGTCAGGGAAGGGAAGCAAAGTCCCATCTGTTCCCCAAAATCAGTGAAAACCCTCTCCTCTCACCTATACACGTGCTTTTTCATAGAATCATCGAATGGTTTGGGTTGGAAGAGACCTTAAAGCTCATCCAGTTCCAACCCCCCTGCCAGCAGCAGGGACACCTTCCACTAGACCAGGTTCCTCAAAGCCTCATCCAACCTTTTGGAAGAGCTTTGGCACTACACTTCTCTGGTGTTTCAGCGACTTCCCACCAACCATGGACACGAATTTCTGCTCCCTTGGTGTTACTGCAGCTCAGTTTTTCACAAGTTTTCATCTGGGCTCTAATCTCTTGTTTTTCCCTTCCACGCACCTGAAACCAGACCAACGTGACTGCCCAAATCTCAGCCTTGAAGGCAGGAGGAGAGGGTTATCCACACCAATATCTCAAAGGAATTTGGGTTGTGCACTTAATTCCAAGGGCATCTTACCTCATCTGGGTCGGAAAGTTTGAATTCCCAGCCGTCTCCCGTCCAGTGGATGGGTCCACTGCCTAGAAAGACAAAAGAAACATGAGATATTAATGCCAGGAAAAGCACAACCCCTTCTGTCCTTGGAGGGGGAGAAGGGAATTTATATACTCACTGAAAAAAATAATAAAATAAAATAAAATAAAA
>NW_010310307.1:0-433 GCF_000700745.2 Antrostomus carolinensis | reverse complement strand
GGCTCCTCCCATCGCTGGGACTCGAACGCGGGACCAAGACGCCGGAATCGGGATCCGAGTCACGGGTTCGAGTCCCGGCACCGACACTTGTCCCTCCATCCCAACCTCATCCCCAGGAGAAGGGGAAATTAAATCCCTCCATCCCCCCCGACACAGCGACAGCCGTAAGGAAGGTGCACAGGGCCGAGGCAGAGCCTGCAGCACAGCGATCACACATTCTGGTCAGTGCTGGGTTTACGGTTGGACTTGATGATCTTAAAGGTCTTTTCCAGCCTAAATGAGTCTATGAATCTAATCTAATCATCTACTCATCTAATGAATCTATAAATCTACTCATCTAATGAATCTATGAATCTAATGAATCTATAAGTCTATGAATCTAATGATTCTATGACTTTACATTTGGGCACAGAGTGGCTGGAGAGCAGCCAGG
>NW_010310306.1:37246-81312 GCF_000700745.2 Antrostomus carolinensis | reverse complement strand
AGCAAGGATGCTGTGGGAGACCATGTTGAATACTTTACTGAAATCAAGGTAGACTACATCCACTGCTCTACCATCATCTAGCCACCTGGTTGTGTCTTCACAGAAGTCTAGAAGGTTGGTCAAGCACGACTTCTCCTTGGTGAAGCCATGTTGACTGCCCCTAATGACCCTCTTATCCTTGATATGCCTTGAGAGGGCACCAAGGATAAGTCGTTCCATCACCTTCCCAGGGATGGAGGTGAGGCTGACCAGTCTGTAGTTACCTGGGTCCTCCTTAGTGCCCTTTTTGAAGACTGGAGTGACATTTGCCTTCCTCCAGTCCTCAGGCACCTCTCCCGTTTCCCATGACTTAGCAAAGATGATGGAGAGTGGTCCAGCAATGACTTCAGCCAGCTCCTTCAACACCTGCGGGTGCATCCCATCTGGACCCATAGATTCATGGATGTCCAGATTGCTTAATTGGTCCCTAACCCAGTCCTTGTCAACCAAGGCAAACTCCTCTATTGTCCTGACTTCCCCTGGGGCCTCAGGGGTATGGGGGCTCCTCAGGAGGCACGGGGCTCCTCAGGAGCAGTATTTGGGACAGTATTTCTGCTCAGTGCTATGTGGTCAACACTAACCCTATTGCATAAATGTAGCTGTGTCCTAGGCAATGTGCAAACACAGCTGCCAGTTAAATTTAAAAAAATACATTTTTATATTTTATGTAGTTCCAATCAGATAGCAACTAACTGCCATTATTCTTTTCAGTGGAAAAAGTGATTTCAATATAATGTTACAGGAGAATGAGAGCATTTAAGTAATAGGTATGTTTATGTGTGTTATCTCTGTTTGTCATACATATATATAAAAAAATTAATTACCATGAGGACCAGGTTTAGCAGTCTAACACTTTAAACAGAATCACACAGAATTACAGAATCCTTCTGGCTTGATTTTCTTCATGAGAGAATTTCCCCTTTTGGAGGTGGAACAATAACTGTCCTTAGGAAATCCACTCTTTTTGAACATAGGTTCAAAAATTCTGTGGTTTAAACACTCTCAGAGCTCTTGAAGCCAAATAACTGATTCATTCTGGCATTTTCAACATATCTTTGAATACTCTAATGAGTGTTTGAATAAAATAAAAGAGTTATTTTAGCATTTATTTAATCTAAGTGCCTTGGGAGTGAAAATTAGTGAGTCCCATTTTATCATTCAACCTTTTCCTTAATTTATTCACATGTTTGTCAGCAGCACTGAGCCTCCTGATATTTGCATGAGATGCTGGCTTTTTACAAAATTATTCTGTAATAGAATAGAGTTGCTAAGCCTTTTGTGCCTCTATCAAATTAATTCTGACCCTTCCTCTCACTCCTCACACTGAAAACACATGGTTATCCCAACCTAGCCATTTTGTCTGAAGGACAGCATGGCCTTCTGAGATGCAATGCCTCCCACAGGTATTTTCCTTTCTTTCTTTCCAAGTTATTTCATCACTGGCTGCCTCCTTTTTTGTGGAACTTGCACTGCTACCAGAGAATGACCCAGAAGATTCTCTTGAACAAATTGATTTTAATTTCTGCTTTTATAATACTAGATATGTTTTGGACAATTATCTTTTGAGAAGAGTGTGCATGTGTGTGCACACACATGTATATTTCTTTTTGGTGTTTACTCGGCAAGAAGGCAAGTGGTGCTAAGCTAGTTCACTGATTCCTGTGCCTGGTTCTTAGGCTGAACTCTCTGCAGATGGATCCAAATCAAATATTTCATGGCCACTAAATTCCCACAAAGTTGACCAAGAAGGATTTAAGAATGTTTTTTAGGGGAGTTAACAGCTAGGCTTCCTTAGTTGGTCTCCTTAGGAATCCATAACCCAATCTTGTTCCCATGATAGGGGGCTTCAGTCTTTGTGAATTGGCAGAAATAAAACTCCGTAATCCTCCAAGGCTTCCAGGATCACAGGAATCCCAAGTCCTCCCTTCCCTTTATTGTGACCTTATTTTTTTTAAGGAAAACACAATCAGCAAACAGAGACCAGATCATTCTTTTAGGGAAAATGCACGTGGCTTGCTGCAATGTATACACACGCAGGCTCATCTGCTGCAGCACTCCAAGTGTGTGGCATATCTTTTTCAAATTTTACCACTTAAATCTTAGTCTGCAATGATCAGGAAAATAATTAGAGAGAATCATTAGTTTGGTATATGTGGCAATCTGCACCTAAATTCCTGTAATAAAATCTGGGTCTTTTAAGAAATAGACTATTAAGTTTCCACTCCCAGCAATATTTTGGTTATTATTTATTATTATAGCCTGAATTTTCTAAAGGAGCGTAAAAGACTTTGGTGCCTAAATCTCAATGAAATTAAGTAAAATGTGTGCACTCAATGCTTGTGATTTCTCTTAAAAAATCTTAGTCTTCATACATAATAAATAACACACTATTACCTGTTGCTGGCTAACATCATTAATGTTCAATTTCCCAGAGAAGCTTGATGACAGAATTGAGTCTAATCTTAGGACAGCTTTCAAAAACAGGAGACGAGGTTAGTGACCTCACCTGAGTATGTGGCTTTGGATACTTAAGAGGCAAGGTAGATAGTTTGTCAAATGAAAAATGGATGGCCTTTTTCCTCACAGACAGGAGTGTATTGCCCTTGATGAGAAAGGAAATTGTGGTGGGAATCTGGGACATCCTGAAATCTTAATGCAGGAATAGGGCTTCTGAGTAGCAGCTCATAAGCAAGCCAGAGCAGAGCAGCAGCTCACTGCTTATTAAAGTATTAGTGAAGTGTTAAATTCTAGGGACAGAAATGCCTTATATTTTTGGACATAATTCATTTCTTTTTGGGCAGCCACTGACCCTGAATTTCCACTTGTATGCATTTTGGATTTGCTTACTGCATGGAACAGTACTGGAGTCTTCCATTTCCTTAATTTGTGGATTTTGGTTCAGTGATTTCAATTGTGTGTCACTTTGCTTATTTGCTTTGATTTGCTTCAAAGCGTGATTCCCTTTTGGGTCCCTTGGCTCCCTTCAACTGAATAAACTGTAGCCCTGATGTTTCACTGTAAACTAGGTACAGATACAGTGGCACCTCCCAAAGCATATCTACAGGTACCACAATTGCCCCGTCCAAATATCCATTCCTGAAAATAAAACTGCAGCACAATAAGATTAAGGCTGGATTTGCTTTTCTGAAAATTAATGCCCATGGAACAATGTCATTTTGGTTTTAGAATAGGTTTTCTTTGTTTATCCTTTCTGCTCTGTACTAGTTCAGCTATTTGGAAATGGTAAGCTAGGGAGTGGTTCTGCTGGGGTTTCTTGCAGATTCTGCTGTGTTAGCTTCACCTCCCCATCTTCTCCATTTCAGTAATCTTTTATTATAGGTAAATGAAATTTCATACGTTTTCTCTACATAGAATGGAAGGACTCATTAGTTAATTGAGTCCAGCTTCTTAGTTAGAGAAAAAAAGAATTCCCATAACCAAGCACTTTTGGACAGGAAACAGGTTAAAAAGGATATTCAAATGATATCAGCCTAACTCCAGAAATAAGAGCAATATAAACCAGGGTGTTTGCTGATCTTAACTTAGAAAATAAAAATCTGGAGATCTGTTGAGTAAGTAAGTGGAAAATAGAATCCAGCATCTGCAGTCTACCCATCTCTTGCCCTGCCTCCAACTGCAGCCACCTTCAATGTCTCTCAACGAGGTGAAAAGAAATAAAGACAAATTAAGACATGAGCCCTGAGAATACATCTGCCCAGTGCATAGAATGGAAGGACTCATTAGTTAATTGAGTTCAGCTTCTTAGTTAGAGAAAAAAAGACAATGAAAATCCTGTCTCTTCTCTGATCCCCAGAAGTCTTGTTAAGCTTTGGTTGCAGGAGTCGTCTTAACAGAGAGTTCCAGGTGTTATGAGCACTCTAAGGGGTGTGTATAACTTATTATCCTTTCCCTGGGCCATGAAAGGATGACATGAAAAAGGGATTCATACATTTGCAAGCATTAAGGTCAGAAAGGACCACCACAACTATTCCACCTGAGCCCCTGGACCTATTAGATGCAGAATTTCTCCCAGAGAGTGCATTAAATCATATTTTTAATTTTATTTTAAAGATCTAAATCCATATTGAGTCATCCCTGTCCTATTCCCCCTCTAACCCTTTTAGGACACTCTTACTTAGTTCAATTATCCTCTCTGCTAGAAAGCTATGACTTATTTCAAGGCTGAATTTGTGTAACTCTCGGACCCTGACCTTGTCAGGTCTTTGTCAACAAGCTTGGAAAGCTCCTGCTATTGGATCTCTTTTCTATGTGTAAGTACCTAGACATAATGATCAATCCACTTCTCATCAGATAAGCTGAAGAGATTGAACTCGGTAAGCCTTGCATACTACAACTTGTTTTCCAGCTGCCGGATCAAACTTCCCAATCCTTTCATCTCTGGCACTGTTATTAGGCTGCACTGTTACTCTGGAATGTGGGAGGGCTCTTCAAAGGATTTTAGACTGACCATCTGATATCCACACTGAAGCACTGTCTGAGGGGGTTTTGATATTTCTTTTGATTCAGACCCTGGCTTTAAGAACCTGATGGCTACGGCTGTTTTAGGGCTCAGTAATGGCTTTGCCACAGGTGAGCAGGAGAGCAGCTCATTGTTATGGAAGGCAGATGTGCTATGCAGAGTATATATTCCTGGTATCTTTTTTTTTTTGTTTTCTCTCTCTACTCTAGCAAATGAAGCTGTGGATACATGCACGTGAGGAATGACATCAAAGCTCTCCTTGCACCTCATACAATCCATCACATGTATGAAGAAAGGAATGCAGTGGTCCCTGAGAAGTTGCTCTCTTCTATAGGTTACAAGATCTAATCTAAAAAAACGATCACAAGGGAAAAGAACACAAATACATAAAGGTGTGTACACATTTTTTTTGCTCATCTTTAAACCTTTTTAATACAAACAAGTGTGATCCAGATTCAATGTCCCTTATATTATGAGAGTTTAACCTTTTAAAGTTACAGTGAAATTCGCTAGTTACTTTGTGCTACCTCTGACACCATTTCTAAACTAGATGAGGTGCTTATTAAACTCATTTTATGGGATCTTTTGGTGACTTATAACCTAATTTACAAGGAAATTATGCTATAATTTAGGAAATAGTTGACCACTTATCCCCCTCAAGGTTTTCCACAATTTTCAATGAGTAGGCTTGAGGCAGAACAGAAATGATTGAGAGCAATTAAATGCATTATGTACAAGTTCCTGTACATTTATAGATTTTGCAATTAATAAAATTACAACTATAAAAATAATTAATGAAAAAAAAATCATTTGTCTCATCTGTGATTTTCTCATATCATAGTTGTAGACCTCAAACATTGTCACATGGATCGGAGTTTGTCAACACAGAGCTAGGATTACAGGCATTTTAGGCAAGGAAACAAAACAGAGCATCTTTACAGAGACCAGGTTCCTTGCTTGACAGGGTTTCAATATACTTTTCACACACACAGACTCACAGTAGCAGCTCAGTGCCATGTTTATTTCCTCACCTCACAGATGGAGTATGTTTTTCCTCACCTTTTCACATGATGCAGCACATCCCAAGAGAGATTTAAACCTTTTTTCCCTTGGTCCCATGTTCAGTTATCAGCACTTGGCTCTGTTGCTGTCTGAAGTCACCCCTGAGAAGGTGGACTGAAAATCAATTGGTAATAAGCAGCAAGAATTTGTTGCTGTCAAGGTGTCACAGTGCAAAATTAGTAGCTGGTTTTCCCAGACATCTCTGAAGCTTAGGTAACCTACCCAACTATTCTCAGAACAAAAAAAGAATAGTATGTCACCAGTTTTGCTGTCTGTTTGGTATCTCTCCCCTCAGCTCTCTCAATGCAATTCTTTGAAGGTGCTTATTCTGCTTTATGAAGCACATTGCTGAATCTGTAATATCCAAATAGTAGAGAGTGTCAAAAAGTACTGATAAAGGTAAACGCACTTCTTCTGAATTAACTTGCGCTGCTGACACCAAAACCCATTTTGACCCAGAAGAATATGTAAACAAAGGAAATCTGTTGCCCCTTACAGTCCAGAAGGAGCTCTCAATTTGTAAAGTTCTCTCCATTGTTGTCTCATGAGTAGAGGTCAATTCACCTTCCCTATGTCCAAGCAGTATGGAGATGGGCTGGAGCAGGGCTGAGGGCTTGTCCCAGGACTAGGCACAAAGCAATCATATACCACCAAAACAAGTCAAGAGCAGGAGAATTCATCTGGGTAGCAATGCATAGGATCTTGCAGTATTTGGAGTCTTCTTGGACTCCTCCTGTCACTGGCCATAGCTTTGAGAAGAGGAATACCCATGCAGCTTCCAGTAAACAGCTGGAGATATGGCTTTTGGCTCTCCTTCTAAGGAATTAAGGCAAATTTGGACCCCAAATCCACAGATGATGGCTGCAAACTCTAGTGTAGCAGTTCTGACTCATTAGCTTCCAAACTCTCCCACATACAGTCCTATCTACTGCTCCAAGTGCCTTATCTTAATTCATGTTCCATCAATCCTTTATACTATAAATACAACAATAATAAACCCTGGATACCCTATAAAGGTTGCAGTTACCTGGCAAACATAATAATAAAGTTTTCTTATTAGAACAGCAGCTAGTAACAGCCGCATAAAAATTTGCATTCTAGATCCCTGTCCTCATTTCTTATAACCTTCAGGTGTTCAAAAGAGGTGCCTCATACTGAGCTATTAATTCCATATTTAGGCACCTTGACTTTAAATGTACTGAGTACCTCTTGGCTCTGATGAATGTCAAACAGCATTCAGATTTAGAAGATATTGCGCTAATTTATAATTTTTTTCTCAAGTATCTGTGTCTGTCCTTGAAGGTAAGTCAACCTCTTTATATGTTTGGATTGCATTAAATAATAATGACAACACTTTTCTTTCCCTTATAATAATATAATAATAACAACATTAAAAGGAGCAGGGGGTATGACATTAAAATAACAGGAGGAGAATGGCCAAATTAGCTATTCAAAAGTTACCAGAGTTAAGGTTTCACAAGAAATACAGCATTTCCTATTGAAAGAAAGCCAGGGTCATTAGCAACTGAGTTGCAATATGAACATGCAGACAGACAGGTGTGTGTTTATGTCCCTTAGCTTTTACATTTCAACATTTGTCAGAGATCAATCACATGTTTAGCAGTTACTTGGCACTTAAAGTTTTCAGACTCTGATTTGAAATTGCAGACCACAATTTTTCTGTTGTGTAATGCTCTTATTCCTTTGTTGCACATAGGAAAACAGTCTTCTCAATACACTACAGAGTACTGGTGGTGTGGCTTTACAATAACTGTTGAAGTAGGAAGGTTGCACTTTCAGGTATCTGATACAGAGAGGGACCTGTCACAGGTGGTTTATGAGTACCTGGATATGAGGATGTGGACAAAAATTTGAAAACATGTGGGGGCTAATGAAATCTTTATATAGCTACTAAGTGGAAATTCTCAAGGGCTCCAACATAGGGAAGGAAAACAAATTGCCTGCAGTCACCCACAGCCCTGTTACTAGGAAAAGCAGATGAGAAGAAAATGTTGAGCAGGCACATGAGACAAGTTCTAAGAAAAAGGCTTTTTTCCATTGGAAATGTCTTTTAGTTGCCCTCTTGCTTGAATCCTGACAAATAAGGGAATTAAGATATTCAGGAGAATGGAAGAAGGACAGGAAGTGAAGAAGGAAGGAGGGTGAGAGGGAGAGAATGTAAGAAGGTACCAACCAGGTATCTGAGAGGAAATGATGTGATGACCAGGTTAGGTCTTTTCCAAATTCTGTTTCAGCAGTGAAAAATTCAGTGTGGTCCAGATGGAAGATGCACCAAAGATTTTGTAGTGTTGGGCTCTAAGCCTTGTTTTTCAGAAAACATTCAGGTATTGCTCATTTTCTTTTCATGATGGACATTTTTTTCCCCCCCATTTTTTTTATGGTTTGGACATGTTCTAAAATAAACACCTTCTAGGATAAAATAATATACTTTATTTCATTTTAGGTCCCATTAGTTCAAAAGCCACAGTCTTTTATGAGTGAGGAGCAAAATCAAAGTGTCCAATTAATATCAGGCTCAAATTCTGATTAACTGACCTGTAACTCACCCCTCTGCCCTCATATTCATTTTCCATGGATAATTATTAAAAAAACATCCCATTTCAACTGATCATCTTTTGACCCAAATATGATGTAGGGCTTTGGTAACTTTATACTTAAAAGGAACTCAAAACCAAAACAAAATAAAGAACAGTTATTTTAATAACATATGTTATACCAGCAATGTTTCATAAAATTAAAAGTTGTAATTTTTGGAAAAGAGTTAGTTTGAAATACATTGCTTAAGCAACAGGGAGGCCTCTATCTTTCAGAAGTAGTCCACTAGCAACACAGTGCAAGAGTGGACTCCGTTGAACTTAGGTATAAGACCAAGTTCCAGACACTTAGGATTAACTCAGAGCTATGTCATAACAAGTTCAAAAGCTTCACAGAGTACTAGGACCCACTCAGAGCAATGATAAACTTAAATTTGATAGAATGGGAAGCAGGGACTAAAAAGACATTGCTCAGACGGGGAACTCATTTCTTGCATCTTGTACTCCATTTTTTTGTTGGTTTTTTTTTTTTTCCCAAAAAAAGAAATGCCGAAGGCTTTCTGAATAACAGAAAAACAATTTCTTTCACAAACATACATCCATGCTTTGTTTTCTCATTGATGTTGACAGAACCCTTCATTATGCCCTTAAAGAATCATTTTATCTTTATTTGTACTGTCTATACAGATTTGGGGACTTGTTTTATGAATTGCCAGAGGGCTATGTCTTTTTTTAATAAAAGTTTATTACACTTTTTGATTGATTTCCCTGATATTTATTGCACGTGTCTGTGTTACAGTTACTCATTTTAGTCCTAAAACCCAAATTACTCTATCTAATGTACCAGAGGAGCACTGTAACTTTTAGCAATTGACAATGCAAAACGTTTCTCAGTTTTATTTTTCAATGCAGATGTTTCCATGGAAAAATCATTGAGGACTAGTTTGCCAGGGTCCTTATTTATTAATTCATGGAAGTTTGCAAGAAAAAGTCATGAGTGTGAATCAGCACAAATACGAGATAGAGCTCAGCCACCTGATCACATTACCACAAATTAACAAATCACTGTATGTCTTCTGAACTGTGGTGAGGATGTTAAAAGTATCCATATGCAAGCATTTACCAGCAAATATATATATATTTAAAATGTTGGGTTATCTTAGAGCATAGTGAAAGAAGCAAATATATTCACATTTTCCATAAGCTAAAAGAATATGCAGATACTGTTCCTGTGACTCTTCTGATGTTTGTTAACTTGCTAAACACCAGTAATTTAAACACAATTCAGAAACACATGCCAGAATGCCTTTTCCTCTTTCACACTATGAAAATCACTGTATTATTTTCCATTATTTGCAATTGTTCTGGGTAAGATTAAAATCGCCTGAGTTTCATCACTTGGTGAGTCAATTTTTATCTCCTAACAGAGTTCCCATCTTTAACTCAAGTAATGTTCTTTAAAAGTGGCAATGGCTTTTTAGTGGGGCAGAATGGGATGAAAAGAAACATTTCCATGAAACCTGAGGTGTGTGTTATTCCCTCAGCACTAGTGCTGCTTCTCATACTGCCTGTGGGGACGGTTCGATTAGATAGACACACTGAGCATACTCCATAGAGACTTTTAGGGAAGAATTATTGAAACAGCTTAGTCTTGCCTTCCATCATTTCACCTATTCTATGTACAATCTATTGCATCTCAATAAAGACTACGACGATTATTTTACAGCTAGGTATTCACACTCACTGAAGGACATAACTGAGCTGGCAGGCTTCATCTTGAAGAGAAAGAAATTGGCACCACTCATTCAGTAACCTTTGGTGAACAGTGGTAAGGCAGTGTGGCTTCAGCTGCTGAAAGGACAAAGCTGCCTGGCCCTGCTAGCAAGAGATAGGAATTAAGCCATGAAACTAATGAACAGTAGAAGAGCTGGAAAGCAAGGTTATGCTGTCCTTTGCCCATTGAGACAGTCCTGGATTTTAATTCTCTGCCCTGCCTCCTATGCAGTCAATAATGGCCATCACACAAGGTTAAACCAGATTTCTGTACAGATATGCTGTCCTGAACAAGCCTCAGTGGGCCATCCTGATGTCTTCCAGTAGTGAATATCGGGAGTGCTCTGGGCAGCCTAGGTTTGATTCTGAAGTCAGCTTTTCTGACCGCATGACCTCCAGAGATCCCTTCCTACATAAACTAGTCCACCACTCTCTGAAGCTGTTCCAGTCCCTGCTTCCAGCATTTGTCACCAAGAAATGGAAATGGTACTGCTGTGCCCAGTGCTGGCCTTGTTACCGTACAAGCACTACAGCACCAGGAGTGTGGGTTGAAAACTGTGGCTCTTTTTGATTAGAGCTGACCTGGATCTGGTCTCCCTAAAAGGGAAGAAATCATTAAGAACTCTCCTGACAGCAGTGAAATTGCCATACTACAGAAAGCACACGAGAAAAGCCAGATCAATATCTTTTCACATAGCTTTGTTTCCTTTTCTTTTCAAGTCATCTGTTTCCCTTGTTGTTACACCTCACCCACCCTTCATAAGGCAGATAATATTCAATTATATAGTATGCTGTAGGTAGCACATGCCCATGCTATCATGTGCAGGCACTCCTCTGCTTTCTGAGGCTTCCCAAGCATTCCAGAGGCTTTTTTTAATTTTTTAACTACCAGCCAGCATTTGATACAGAATCTGGAAATTATTTTCCTGCCAAAAGTGTACAAGGGAGGTGGAAGACAATCTGTGGGCTTCTGCTAGAGCAAACACAAAGAACCATTCTCTCATCTAGTAAAACAATAAGATTAGTCTTTTTATCATTAATTTTTTTTCTCTCCTTCACTGCTTTGTAAACACTGCTTGTATGACTTTGCCTCTTATCATCTGCAAACTGAATCTGTTTTTGTTGAAGCAGTGTCAATCACAAGGGTTTTTCTGCTCATATACTTAGTGATATGACTGATTGAAAAAGAAGACAGGCTTTCATTTGAGTCTGCAATATGTGACATACTCACTGCTGGAAACATAACAAGGGGAAGAAAACAAAGGGAACAATTTGGTAAAGCATAACCCAAAGTTCACTTGCTCTGTCAAGGAGATTAAGATTAAACTGAAGGAGGTCAAAGCTATTAACATTTAGACTACAGGGTATATAACAAGTTAGCATCTAGTAAGATATTGGCTTTCTAATTGGAGAGAAGCTTGTGTCTAACTTTTTATGTAAACACTAGCATTAGCAAAAGCCTGGGTGGTCTCAACATGTAACCCAGTGGACATATTTGATCCACATCTCCCTGCAAAAAAATGTCCTCTATGACCAAGCTCACATTTAAATTGTAAATAAGTCTCTTGATTCCTTTCTGCCAACTGTGACAGCATTTGCAAAGGGAAAACTTCACAGTGATACTTCTGGGCTTGCTTTACATTTGTTTTCCCAAATGCCAAATTCTCCTTCACACCATACACTTTGTGACAATCTTATTTATGTTCGGTTCTTTGGACCAGGCAAGAAGATTACTGCAGCCACCAGTAAGGAGCACAGACATGACTTGTTTGTTAATTAACTCCCATAGCAAGACTGGCTCTTATACAAGCCAGATGCTTCTTTATGGAATATCCTTCACATTTTCAAGCCACATTATTCTCTGACTTTACAGTCCTCTCTCTACAGCTGCTTGTTCTAAATCCAATGGTGAGTGAAGCGGGATGGGTTACCAAGGGAAAATATATAGCAGTCAGCAGGGTTAGCCTTTGGAAGGCAATTTGGTAAAGCCTATAGCAGTACAATGACTGTGTTTTAGCATTTTGCAGGCAGACCTGGTTAATCTCTCCCTACACTGCATTAGCATATTTTCTGAGGATAAGTATGTTTTGGCTTGGTATGTGACCAGCACAACCACCCATTTCTTACAGGGCAATGGATGAGTGCAGGAAGAGTGAGTTCGTGGCCTCCTCCCAGTACACTCTGTTATCATTTCCAGTGTGATTCACCTTTTATCCAGAACTTCATTTCTATAACCCATGTGCTTTCTACAAGTTATACTAGGGGATAGGTAAACATACACAGGAAAAGGATCATGTAAGTTGTGAACTGGAAATAATCTTCAGAAATTCATTTTGGCTGCTCTGCTAAAATTTGAACCATAGGTTCTCCTCTCCCAAAAGAAGGCGAAAGCTGGAGAGGTCTGTGTTCAGGGAGCAGTCCCACTGAAAGACAGATACTATGAACTTTTCTGATCCAGTGTCAGCCTCTGTCATCTCTACTTAAGGTGTGTTTTTGCATTCTGCATCTAAAACTATGGTTTAAACACCACCATATTGCAATGAACAAATACAGTTCCTTACTCAAGCAGTTACAGCCCAGTGCTTCCTACAAAGCTCATTAAACCCAGAGGGCAGCCCCTCAGAGCGAAGCACTTACTGGTGATGTCACCTTAGCTTTTCAAACCTATTGCAGTCCTTTTAGTTCAGGAACGCACTGTGTGTTAAATTCTCACCCTCCCTTTGGAGCACAGCGTCACAGAGTAGAGCAGAAGGTCATCAAAGCTTTTCAAGCACAATTGCCTAGAAGTTATGTATGGCTGTCTCACTGCTCTGACTCCCTCTGTCTAATCTCTCCATCTATCACTGGTCCATCACTCCACGCCTACTGACAAAACAGCCTTGCCACCATGAGAAACATGACCAGTCTACCCAGATGCTTGTGAAAGGAGATGTCACATTACCATCTCATTAGTTAATCAAGTTTGCATTGTTAAGTACACTAGTCTTCTGATAGAAGAGATGATAATACAAAAAAATTTCAGGGAGAAGAGTTTGCTTCAAACACATAAATAGAAACTTGTTATTTTGGAAGGATGAGAACAGTTTATATTCAGCTTTCTGAAAGCAACAAAAATAAAACGTGGCAAAGACTGACATGTATTCATGAAACATTTGGCAGTAGCAAGTCTACATTTTTCATTTAAAAAGTAATTTCACAAATCTCTATTTTCCAAGAGATTCATTTGCTTGAGCATTTAGAGGCCACAGAAAAATATCATTTTATAGTTATTAATTATGGTGATAGTCCTAAAGCAAAAAGGTCATTTTATGAAAAGCAGAGGGGTTTGATGAGAAATGCAATGCATTTTTGACAATGTAAATTGATTAATTGTGTTGAACATTCATCTAATTTAAAAGATGGAATCATAACTGCACAAAAAATGAAAAGATTTCAAGTTAAAAAATATGCAAGTGTATTGTATGTTTAACATCAACAAGGCAAAGACGAACAGAATCATAAATGCGGTACCTGCAGAGTACTCTAAAAAATCTCTAGCAGGAAACAAACATAAAGAACATACTCAAAATGAGATCAGCTTCCCTAGCTCAGGGCACAAAGTTGTCTGTCATTTCTAACTTTGTCTATTGTCAATTACAATACAGAGACAGATCCTAGATCCACTGAAATTCACAGTGTTTCCCACTCAAGAGCGAGTTTCCTGGTTTCTAGGGTACATGTTGTACTGAAACCTGACTCTCCAATCCACTTTACCATCTGGCAATCTATTGAGGAAAGCATCAAGAAAATATAAAAAGCTGAGAAAGGCACTATGCCCTTCTTAAAATGTCACTTGGAGTAGAGCTGTTAAACTTATTCCACTTCTAATCTATCCTTCTTCCTTGGGAAGGATTCTCTGGGAAGCCAATTCTGCCCTTTCTAAATTCTGTTACGTCATCAAAATAACGTAAAATAAATACAACAAAACCAGTAAGTAGACTACAAGATGTAACTCTTAATCTGTAGATTGGTGTGTTACAAGAGGTAGAAAAAGGTATAAATTTTTTTTCTGTTATTACTGGCTTCTGCCAGTAATTACCAAAAGAAAAGGAAAACTATCTCCTTAAGTAAGCATCCATAAAACAAGAAGAAAAATAAACCACGCAATGTCAGCACTTCAATCTGAATAGCATGGTTTGGAGTTTTCATGCCATCAAATTAATCCTTAGAATATGCCATAAATTATGAACTCCTTAAAAAGTGCTGCATCCAACACTTTTGGAATGCTGGATTGCATTATTTTATCCTTATACACAAAAATAAAATATCATAGAACTAGACTAAAGAAATCAGCAGTAGCTTGGATAAAAGTGATCATGATTTGCTTCTGTTTGTTATATATAACCAGAATTAAGTCCAGACCAGTAATATGTATACTTGATTAATTGGAAGAGCCAACTTTGCAAAGCTGAAAACAATTATGAGATAAATCAGTTGGGAGAAAGAAATTAGACAGGAAATGTGGATAATAACTGGAAAGTGTTTAAAAACATTTTACCAGAGGTTTAAAAAAAGAATGAAAGCTGAGGTAGACTAAATGTTGACTTACACAGAAGTGAAAACAGCTATGTAAATCAAAATAATTGTGCAAAAAAAAAAAAAAAGTCATTTATTAGAAGTTATGAATATTAGACATAAGAACTATAGAAAATTTATAAGGATGGAAGCAAACAGTAAGCTTTTTCATCAGAGTTAAGGATAACAAGAAAGATTTTTGGTCTTGACTACACAGAATTGTAGCCATGTCAATAATATATGTAAAAATCTGTAAATAAATCTGATCTGTTTGATGAAAAATCAGAGAAAATCAGTTCTGTCATAAGAAGGCAATGCAATGTTGTAATGTTGTTCATTTCAGTAGTAAAGCAGGAGAATGTTAAATAACAAACTAAATCAACAGGCTTGCATAATTTGCAACCAAGAACTTTTAAAAAGCTGGCTGAAGAAATTTCAAGACCATGAATATTTATTTTTGGTAAGTCTGAGAACATTTGAGAAGTTCCAGCAGACAGAAAAAAAAAAAAAAAAAAAGCAAAAAAGCCAACATTACACGAATGTGGTTTTTCTAAGTTATATGTGTAACCTAGGCCATTACAGACCTTTTAGTCTGAGCTGAAAGGATAAAATAATGTAAAAGCTAACGGAGGACTAATTTAGCAAAGAATTAGAGATATTTAATGCAATTAGCACTAAGCAAAATGGTTTGACAGAAACAAGAATTTCCTGTGAGCCTTCCTGAAAAATTCAGTGTTCTTGCTGTTCTTAGGAAGTAAAGAAAGGCAAATGTGGTCAGGCATGTATAAGACAAGATGGGCTAGAAAACCATGGTCTGCAAAGAGCCTGTGGACAAAAGTAACAAACCAGTCCTGACATCAGAAAGATTCAGTGTTTGGCAGAGCCCATACAGATGTGAATAACCCTCCGTGCAGAATAAAGAACCTTTGAAAAGTGGTGCCATGTCTTTTGTAGAAACATTTTGTAAGTCCTCTGAAGTTGACAGTGTGTCTTTTTGTAAGCCTGATTCTTAATTTCAAATGTCCTTTTTCCATATTAATATTCAAGCAAGGTTTACCTGGCATAGAAGCAGGAGACAAAGGCTGTAGTGAGCCTGGTACTCTAATCACTGAGGAATGTTCAGTGCAAAGTTTTCTGTATTAATACGATTCTGAAAGGGTAAACTAACTCCTAACCAGGTAACCCAGATAATAATTGGGACAGCTTGATAACTGGTTAGGGTTAACTATGTGTAACATTGCCATTGATTTATAACTATCAGGTTCACAGGTTATTTAGATTGTTCAATTTAGCACTTTTCCCCAGCTTTCAATTGAACATTTTGAATCAGGTGTTCAATGGATTGATCGATACTAAGTACAATAGGTCTCTGTACTGCTCCATAAACAAAGTTGATTTTTATAGCCTTGGTGTGATTTAAACCTTTAACACTTTAAACCATTCTGCAGCCCTCTTGCCATGCAACCATATGCTTCTCTTCACTTTCCTTAATTCATGTCAGATTGTGACCTAGCAACATGCAGGGCAATGAAACCTGCTGTGTGCCCAGAGGGCCTGATCCTGCAAATGTGTATGCACAATGGTGCGTGCAGGTAAATAACTCCTTTGATCCCAGTAAGGCTATTCACATATATAACCCTGTTAAGGTGAATTAGTTGTAAGGGAAAGACTGACATTCGAATATTGACCTTTGTGGTTAGGGAGAGCTTTCCTAGGACGTGGAGGCCACAGGGAGAGGCAGGTCTAATTTGCTCAGTGAGACTTGCACAATTTTTTCCCATGTCAGATTCCCCGCTCCCCATGAAAATAGGCTCATATATCCACCTTTTCAGCCTGCTCCCTACCTCATGACTGCACATATCAGATGCAATTGAGTAGGGGACATGCCCATCTGCCAGCTGAATTTGGTGGCTGGTTCAGGGAGGAAAAGATGAATCTCAGCAGAGATGCAGCCCTGAGGGCTCCTCAGTCTGTAGAGCCCTGCTGGATGGCAAACTCTCATCCTGCACCATAGCATTCCAGTGAAACCACCAGACAGATCATCCCCCACTGCATGATCTAGTCCAGTGTTTCCTTACAAATTAGCAAAAGATGATACTTTAAAAGGTCTGGAGAGTGAAAACTTTAAATCAGGTTTTGGGAAAGAGCTCATTCTCACTGCTGCTTGGAGTGAAGATGGTAGAGCAAACAAATCTCAGCTCTTCTGTTCTGTAACCAGGGTTATCATTTTCATGCAAGACCTGAAAAGGAAAGGGATACCCTCACTTTCATTCCTCAACACCATGTCACTGACCTGTTCACACATACAAACCCATCACATTGTTCTTGAGTAAGCAGTGCTGGTTTGGCTGACCTTTGCTGGACATTTCTCTAGAATGGAGAGAGTCTGTCTGACTAAGTACCCCTCAGGCATGTGAAAACCTTGTAGGGGTAACTGATGCAGACAACACATGGAAAACCTCGAGGTAAGAAGCAGATCCATCTTAAGCACAAATAACTACAAATGTTTTCAACCTGGTGTTGGTATAAAATAATAACAAAAATAACTCCTTTCTTCGAAAATAGCAGGAAGGGAAGGGAAAGGGTAGCTCTCTGGGCCATCACCAAAATCCAGCTTTCATCTCACACACTAAAAAGGTATAGAAAACCTGAAGCACTTGAAAATGTCTTAAAGAGCAAGTTAAATGATTACCACAGGCTGTGATCTTTTAATATCTGTTGAGCTGAGTGTCACAGACTGCACACATTTATGCATTTAACATAGCTTTAAATAGTATACATAAATGTATGTCGTTGAGCAGTGACAGGAGAATCAGGCAAGGATTTTTCACTTATAAAAATATCTTCCTTCTGTGTTCTTATTCTACCTTGAAAAAGTGCCATAATCAGCATCCCAGGCCCTGGGCCCTGAGCATCATCCTTTGGCATCGGTCCCTGTGGATCAGCCTCTCCGAGCAAAGAAGCATTCGAGAAGAGGTCGACTTTGTCCCTGGCCTCAGAGGCTGTATTTTGAAGAAGCAGCTTTCTTATGTTCTTCTACCATCAAAACCTGTGAAAAGGAAATGAATCATGTTTTGATTTCTGCAAGAAGCTGGGGATTATGCAGATTATTTCCTGATACATTATATGGAGGAATGCTTACTTTCATAAATAATGTAGTTATCTAAAACTGTACCCAAATAAAAGGCTCCCATTTCTTAGCCATTAGATCCAGAGATTGTGATAGTTTAACAACTGAAAATGAAGAAGAAGCTTCTCTTATGAAGCTACCCTCATAAAATAATATCTTGTTATAAGAAGTTGCTGTAACACATTAATAGCAAAACTGTGTGTGTCTGGAATAAAATTTCACCTGAAATGTTATTCAGTAAATGAAAAGAATCATTAAAATATATTACAAGCTATCACTAGAACAATCCCTCCAAGTAATTTTTATATTGCCATCTTCTTCTTTTACAAACTCATTGCAAATTTTTAGAGGCCAGACAATCAGGAAACTGGTTAGTATCATGAGGAAAGAAAATATTTTGCTGATGACTTGACAGCCCATACAACCGAGACCAGCAGCCTGGGTGAGGTCCAGTGTAGCCCCTCAGTCACCATAAAACTGGACACCTGGGTCACACCTCTACAGAACTGCAGGTCAGGAGGGATCTTCTCATTTCCTGACAGTAATGTTTACTTTACTCTGTCAGAAAATGAGAGATTAGCTAATGATGATTAGCCATTTTATCATTGCCATTGTTCCTATCTTAATTTGCTTGGAGCAAGTTAGGATGCTCCTTCTAGAGCTAACACTTACAAAGTGCTGCCTTTGCATAGTGTTTAGCACAATGGGCTCCTCTTCAACTCTTAGAGATCAAAGACACTGCAATTCTGCTACTAATGATCATGATCATGCATATGCTGCTTTTCACTTGAGGAAAAAGTTGCTAGGTTGTCACTAAGAGAAGTAACAGATGGAAAAAAGAGATAAAGAAGTTTCCACATTCTCTGATTTGAATACTCCTCCTACTGAAAATTGTCTGCAGGCATCTCACTCATACTTCTGCTAACCAGCTCATAGACAAAGGTGGTGTATGGTTACAGTCACTGACATATTAGTTATTTTTTTAGCACAGGATTTAGCTGAAAGCAATCATATTTATTTTTCAGTGCTTAGAATACTGTAGTGTTTGAATAGAACTTTTAAAATCAAAATTGTTGTAATAAAATAGGTAAATCTTTTTTATACTGACATAGAGAGATCTGCAGATAAAAATTGTAACCTATTTGCAACATTTGAAAATCACATTCTTGATCAAAATTTGAATAACAATATTTAATAATTTAAAAATTCACAGATGGAGCCGTTTAAAAGCCTTTGTACACAACAATTTTAGACTTTCAACTTCTTATGGTTACTCATGAAGGTCTTGAAGGTAATTTTTCATTGTTTGACTATGTCTCAATATATGTTAGACCAGCCTGTGTCCATACAGTGATTGTGAAGGTCTGCAACAGTGCTCTTTTTGAAACTCATCATTATTAGGGCACCACTGATAAAAAGTGTCTGTCCTGCAATACCTCAAATCTGTTGACGTCTGTTATAAATTTCCCTTCTCTGCACTGGAACAAAAGACTCAGCATTGCACTTCAAGGAACTGAATTCCATAGCCAGGCAGCTTAATTTGCCAATTCACTTTATCCATAAAACATAGTCTAAACACATGGACCATATTATAGGCGTTTCAAAGGTGAATGAAAGAGAGCAGTCTAGTCAATAAGGAACATAGGATGCAGCCATATCCTGCAAATCTTTTCTGAACAAGTACCATACCATAAAATTAACCCACCACTGTACCAAATGGTCTAGGTCAGATACAAAATGACCTATATTCAGGCCTAAGCAAGGCCAGCTCTGTTTAAACTCAGTGTAACAGAAAGGTCTTTGCTCCAGAAAAAAATGGTAGCTTGTGAAGTAAAGTGAAACTTTAGACATAGACAAAACAGCCTGGGCTGGAAACCTGTTTTAAGTTCATGGAAGTTTCATACAAAAAACATACAGAAAACTGAAGAGTCTGTGTTAGGTACTCAACAGAAAGCTGAAAGTTCAGAGAAACTCACTTTATAATGGCATTTTCTGGAAAACAAAAATAATCCCTCTTTAAAAAACAGCTGAAGAAAAAAAAAAATAAGACAATTTAAGTTAGAAGAGGCAAGAGCAACTCAGAATTAAGATTAAGAAATATGAAGACCCATACTACTGCTTTATGAACAGTGTTGAAATGGTTTGAGAAAATAAGGCATTGCTAAGAAAACTACTCCTGCTGGTAAAATTATTGTAGATCATCGGCAGAACACTGGTGATACACAAGAGCCACAAACTTACTGAACCCAGGTCAGACCTTTATTAAGAGACAGGCTGTTTTGAGAACTGTACAGCAAAAGAATTGATTCAGGTTCTGGTAGGAATATCTCAGTCCTTGTTTCTCACATGTATCACCTCTTGCAATGGAACCGTTACCTTTTCATGTATACAGTGCAGGCAGCTCAAAGACAGTAATGAATATCAAGCCATTTCTCTTAGTGGCCAGTTTTCCAAATGTGAACAGGCAACCATATACATACACACTAATCAAGCCTCCCTCTTACCACAGAAGGCTGCTTAGAGTAATAGATGGTAGCAGGATTTGTGCTATGTTGCTTAAGGAATAGGCAACAGATGGAGAAAATTTAATTCCCAGGGCCTATGGCTGCTAGGGGATTCCCTCCTGCCACTTAAGTCTCAGAAATAAGGGAAGAAAGTTTCCCAAACCACAGAAAGCAAAATTTTGCTCCCTAGTAACTTTTCCATGTATTTAAAAAACTCCTTCAGCAGATAAAATATTTCTTTGCAGCAAATATAATACCTGCCCCAGATCTCCAGAGCAATCGCACAGTGTACGTTGTGGTTGTTCTGCCAATTTCCTTTTTAGCTAAACCACAAATGATGGTATGCCAGCCACAAGAGAGCATATTATTCTGATGTTTGGCACTTACGTGTGGAGAATATTAACTGATCCCTTTTATTGATTAATTGCACCTTTTAATGCCATTAGGGAAAGGGTTAGGTTATAGATTCGTGCTGAATGGGACAGGCAAGTGGCACACAGGACTTATAAATCATCCAGCTCACAGGAGCTTCAGCAGTTGTGCGACTGTACGCACATGGAAAACAGTAATTGTATTGTTTGTCACATGAGCAGAAACACAGAGACAGTGGTTTTTTTGAAGAAAACAAACTTATTTTGACCATGATAAATACAGTCATTATTGATGACAGTTGACTGCTGGATTGAAGCATCTCACTTGAAACCAGGAAAGCCAACAGGACTTGGTAAGATAGCTAAGGGGTCACCAGTATGAAGACCTCAGACAAGTGTGGATGACCTCAGACAAGTATGGATGACCTCAGGCAATGGAGTGATGTCTAGGGACATGGCAGTCTACTCTGACTCACCACCTGCCAGGCAGGGCTGCTGCTTATTTCACTGTGAGCAACTGCAAATGCAGGTCTTGAGACTGCAAGCAGGAGTGGGATGAACATGAGTCATCAAGTACCAAAGTCTTATTTCTAAAGCTGAGTCCTGCTTCCCTTCTCTCCTCTCCCTCTAATTTCCAGTAGTTCACTAAAAGAACAAATGAAAATAATGTTTAAACTGTGATTTAAGCCATTGCAGAAGAAAAAGTGACCGAAGCAGTGCTGGGGGCCTTTTTGCTACCAGAGCAGTTAGCTGCTCTTTTGTTGACTAAGCTTAAAAGAGTAAAAAAGGTTTGTATTTATTTTAGGAAAACATCAAAGCTGCATCCTTCCAATCCTGGTAGCCTCTAGGTACTGCAGTGATTACTGCAATAGCAGCTCTTTTTTGATCTGGCTGAGCCAATAACTCTGAACTTACTCCTTGAAATAGAAGTCTAGCTTCTCTGGTCTTTTCTCCTCCATCCTATCTGTCATAGAACATAAGGCAGTTGCACTCCTGAACCTGTAGCTTTCAGTTTAAAGTTCTAGCAAAGATGCATTTATTTGCAAGTTCCAGGTCCCAGTGTGGAACTGGAAGGTGATGGAGGGGGATATAATTGTATTATAAATACCCCTCCACGAGAAGCGGTGTGGAAAATTATATAGCATTAAGATATAATCTCTCCTCTAACTTTTGACAAGCATCCTCTCACTTTACCTGCTCCAGCCTCACAGAAACTGGCCAGCCCCTCTGAAGGGGAGTGGTTGCAGGCTGCATCAAGCCAAGGATGTGAACTGGAGCCACAGTCTCTTCCTGAGAAGGTGCCTCGAGGCCCTCTTTTCATTTCCAGTAAAATCTCACTCTACACAGGGTCTCCTCGCCTACGTGCCTCTTTCAGTGATTAAAACAAATGGTAGTTTCCACCAAAGCCAGTGCAAACCCCAGCTTGTGGCATAATGTCCTCCTGCTGCAGGTTGGGAAAGCGCTGACACACATCCTGGGGGCGTGAGGTCCTGTGCGCGCATCTGTCCTAGTTTTGGTTGGGATAGAGGTAATTTTCTATTTTCTTCTTAGTAGCTAGAATAGGACTGTGTTTTGCTTTCAGTTTGTATGGGATTTGGGATGACAAGAATGTTGAGAACATACTGATGTTTTTAGTTGTTGCTAAGAAATCAAGAACTTTCCAGTTTCACATGTTTTGCTAGTCTGCAGGTGCAAAAGAAACTGGGGGGACGAAAGTAAGATTAACAGATCCAAATTGGCATTTGGATATGCTAAGGGGACATTCCATATCATATAACGTCACGTTCAGTATATAAATGAGAGTTGGCCAGAAAGTTCTCTGTCTCTTCTGGGATTGCGAATTCAGTTTCAGGATTTTCTCTCCTCTGGGATCAGTAACCGGGAATGGGCTGGGCATCAGTCAGCAGGTGGTGAGCAATTGCACTGTGCATCACTCATTTGTATATTCTATTATTACTCTTATTATTGTTATTATTTGCATTATTATTTTATTTATTAAATTGTTTTTATCTCAGTCCAAGAGTTCCCTCACTTTTACGCTTCTGATTCTCTCCCCCATTTCCCTGGCAGGGGAGGGTGAGCGAGCAGCTGTGTAGTGTCCAGCCGGCAGCCAGGTCAAAACCACTACAATGCCCTTCACCAACCCAAACCCAGGAAGTGTCAGCCAGAAGGCATAGCACAAAAGGCACAGCACAAAAGGCACAGCATGCAGCCCCCTCCCATCCTGCACTGAGCAGCAGAGGTCAGGGACTGAGAGCTGGTGCTCTTAGGTAGAATCTGGGCAAACACAGACAGGCAAACATTTCATGAAAAGAGACATGCAGCATTTACCCTTAATGACTGTCTCCATGCACAGAGAATATTTATCAGACTATCCCTTCTCTATCACAGCCTGGCACAGGGGGGTCCCCAGGGGATGCTCAGCAGGACGGATGGTCCGGACTTGGAAGGGAGGGACTGCAGGGACAAAGGAAATGGCAAGAAGTGAGAACCTTTCCACTCCTTCTCTTAAATGCTGGCTGACTGCATAGGAAAATTAACTTGCACCAGAAAAAAGCACATGGAAAAGGAGAAGCGTAAATTACTTACTCGTTTCACAAACAAGGAGGGAGAGGCAAGACAAACTATGCTGCTCTCAGGTCCAATTCCTTCCTTGTATACTTCCTGGGGCAATGCAGTTATGTGCCTGCCTAATAGCTCAGTCTAGCTCCAGGTAAGCAGTCATTAGTTTTCCTAGGAAATGCTCTAGCAGTAAGGTACAAAAAGTGGGGGAAAATATTCAGTCATTAGTACTGTAATATATATAGAGAGAGACAGATGTATACATACAGAAACATAAATATATGTACGGGGGTATGCACACTCACCACGTACACACAGCTTCATAAAAATTGATAGATCTAGTGCCACTTTCTGTAGGGATGGAATAGAAAGAAAGAAAGAAAAGGGGGGGGGGGGGGGGATATACATATTTAATAATAAGCTCAGATGTAATTGCCATGAGTAAATGTTAATGCATAGGGATTAACTATTTTTTTTACTTTATACATATTAATAGGTTCCCTCTTTGAGAAAGAATGACATCAGACATTGATAAATTTGACAGAAGTGAAAGGAAAAAATGGTCACAGTGTTAGGAACACTCCTGAGGTGGTGTTGAACGGTGTCTTTCATACATCAGCCTTCAATCTCTGAGCACGTTTGTATTAACTCACGTGTACACCCAGAATTTAAATGAGATGCTTCTTTAGATGCTGACTTTTAGCAGCAGTCCCACCAGACAGGCTGGAATAAAACTCAGTTTCAGACTGTAGTATGGTATAATTTTCTCAGTACAGTTTGTGCCTACTGACTCTCTCAGAAGATTAGAGAAAGAGGCAGAGTATAGTAGATCGTTAAAGATCCACACAAGGCTGAAGGGTGAAAAAAAAAATCTTCAATGAACACACTGCTCCAAGTATAGACATTCTTCTATGCCAAGAGATCAGTGCAAGGCTATGTATTTGATATTGCTGGAAACAGAGAGATGACAAATTGCTTGGAATGGATTCACTTAAAGGCAAACAAGGACTAATCATTGATGTCTGAATACCTCTGGGCTATCTGAAAGCTGGTGCACTGCCACAACATGGATGCTCTATATAACACTTAAAGAAAACACTGTGAAAACAGTGCCACATGCCTGCAATATATGTCTTTGTCTGGAAGCATCATACCACTACAGTAACTGTCCATGAATCTTCCAGTAAAGCCAGCATACCCAGGTGCATCACATGGCTTAGGATTCACAGTGAGCTTAGAAATAAATAAAAAGCTGAAGTCATGCATCTTTTTCTTATTAGCCCGTTACTTTTAAGAAGGAGATGTGGGGAGGCTGGGTTTTTAAGATGCAAGTCAATAATACTGACACATGTTTCTGAGCAGGTTCAAACCAAAAAAGAAAAGAGGAAAATATTTGGGAAGTGGAAAAGGAGGCAACCATGGAAAACGAATGCATAACAGAAGAAACAGAGATGAGTAAATATGTGTTAGACAACAAGGATCTGTAAGGGAAGGAAAGAAAATACAGAACGGAAAAAACAGAAGATAATCAGAAATTGTTAAATAGTTGGAGGTTGTGAAGCAATATATAATATAAAGGATATACTTTAGTGTATAAGATCATTTTATTGTGAAATCTAGTCTTATAGAAATTTGCTTTATTCAGTGAAATTTCTATAATAATGTCTGCTTTCAACAGACAACAGGAAAACCAAATTATTTAACAAAAAGTCAAATTTTCAATAACCTTTTTCCCCTCCTTTATCCCATCAGCATGGCAAGCACTCTCTTTGTAGACACACAGATACAGAAATAAGATATAAATATCTAGCTTTCTGTTAATCACATTAAAAAATATAACTGGTTTCTTATTCATTTTTTAATCTGGTTTCATAACAAAGGTTACAAATATTTGTTTGGATTTTTTTCCCTTTAAACGTGTCAAAGTCTCTCATTGGTAAGCAAATGTGGGACATCATCTATATTTTTACATATTTTTTTTTCAAATGTCAGTCATAAGACTGCTGGCAAATTAATTTGCATGTATAGCCAAGATGATGAGTGCTAGCAACAAAGAGTAGATCTTATGTGCAAAAAAGCCCAAGCATTTCAGTTCACGCAAGACAAACAGTTTTTACCAGATCTACTGTATATTTGAATCTCTCAGTGCCTACTGTCACAGCATGCCTAGTAGTTAAAGATAATTAAAGTGATAATATACCTGTTAACCATAGGGGATATGGCACCTGCCATCAGACTGTTCAGAATAACTAAAACAAACTGGCAGAAGGGTTGAGCAGACTACATGGCTACGAGAAGCCTCACAATGTCATCCTGCCATCAGTGAAATAAAACAAGAGTCTTATTTTATAGAGCAGAGGCCACAGACTAGTAGACCAAGCATTTTACTGAGCACTCTCTTCTTCTTCATAATCAGGTAGACCAATTTCCCTCTTTTTCACTCCTGCCTGAAGCTGCTCCCTTTCCAATAGCATTTCTCTTTAGGGAAAGTTTAGAGCTCCAACTGCTTACTTGTCCTCTAAATAGCTATTAAGTCCTTAACACGCCTTTTACCTTCTCTTAAAGCAATTCAGTGTCTGCAAGTCTATTCAAGATGGGACCTGAGTTTTCCCTCACCTCTTGTTTTCAGCATCATCAACATCAGCATTTTAAGCAAGCAGCCTCATCCAAAGAATAGATCACTTCTGAATGACAGAAATGCTCAAATACCATGTTGCTGGATGTATTAGAGAATCACAGATAAACAAAAAGGAAATAATTTAGGGACAGAGGTGTTGTATTTAACTGGCAATGATCACTTTTATTCTGAGCTGGCAAGAATCTGCAACAACAAATACATCCAAGCTTTTTACTCATCCATGGATACTCATTTTCCTCCTCCTGCAGATAGCCATTCTTTGTATGTGTCCAGTGGCTAGAAGCCAAGAAACTCATTTTACGCTTGATGATTCATTGCTAATCAGTGCTAATCTGTTTGGGAAAACATCTATAGCTCAAGCACAAAGAGAGTCAGATCAGTTCGGCTGCATGGGTGGTAACTGTCCATCACTGAGTGCAGCTCCATGAGCTCCTCCATGGGACCCACCTGGAGGTTCAGTCACTAGCTGCAAGTGTCTTTGCACTAAGAATCAACAAAATGTTGGTGTTTTTTGAGACCTGGACATTTAAAATAAAAGTGAGAAATTAATCCTGGTGTTATTTGCACCAATTTCACTATTCACATCTCTCAGAACGGTAGTCACTACTAGTGCAGGTTTACCACTGCAAAGTTTGTGGGAGACTGTTTTGGTCCTACTGAGACCTGTTCAACTAAAAAAAAATAATTGTGAGAGCTTTGTAAGGGATGTACATATCACGCCAGGTTTGCTTTGAATTTATGGCACTTGAACTTCCAGTGGGCAGATATCCATCACCCCATGTTTTATATGGGCAATTATTAGGAGAAAAAATTGTATACTGCAGTCCACAGACACAACCCTGGAAAATGCAGCTTCCCCATAAAAACAGCTGGAGACTGGGGAGGGAATGGAGGCAGACACACCAAACTTGGTGAAATTGAACAACGCATGGCTTTCAAACCCTGGGAAGGCACTCAAACAAATACTGATTTTACTTAATGCAAAATAAGGTTTATGTTATTGCTGCAAAATTCCTCTTCTGATACTTTCCTGTAGGCTTTGAGCCATAAGTTTCAGTGCAATACAGCAGAAGCACAATCAAGCTCCTCATCAAGACCATGCTCTGCCCATGGCAGGGGGGCCAAGGCAGGCACAGACTGCGGGTGCTCCTGCATCCCACCCTCCATCCAAGGGCTTGGGTGTGAGTTGAGGCTGCTGACGCATGTCTCAGCTCAGCTTGATAGATACATAGGGTGGTTATTCAAATGAGATGTCCCAGTCTCATCTGGAATATCTGTATGACAGCACTTCCCACTCACCCTTATTTTTTTTAATTCATTAAAAATAAGACCGCATAAACCTCTGAGAAATCTGTCTGTGAAATAAAGGTCTGCATTAGAGCCAGGTACAAAAAACTGTCTTTCTGACAAGCAGTCATTATTTGGAGGCGCATCTATCTCTCAGAGAATTGGTTACGTGCCAGAAACTGAGAAACAGTCCCATATAAACAGCAACATTAGGGGAATCTTAAGGCTGAAATTTAAGCACTAAAAAGACAGAGTGCACTTCAGGAAAAGCTAGATTAGCTACCTTATCTCTGCCTGCAAGCATACATGCAATATTACAGCCCTTAATTAAACAGACATGTTTTCTCTCCAACAGAACGTATCAGATGGTCTTTTAGATTTTCTGTTTAGCATATACTAACAATCTGTCTCTTCACTGTGTGTCCATCATTTAATTAGCATAAAAGCCCCCCAGCCCTCTGTTCCCTTGGTCATCTTTGTAGTACATCCTCTTATCTCAAAGGTACTTATTTTAATAATTTCATCAGTACCAACATACAATGCATTCAACAAGACATTTTTCCCTTTAAAGACAGATGTACTTCTTAACAACAGTTCATTACTTATTACCTTGCAAGCTGATTTTCAGACAAATAAACTCACAATCCCATTACCAGTATCTTTTAATGATGCTTCTGTTTCAGATTGCTTTATCATCAGAGTCTAATCCAAATTTCACTGAATTTTCCTATTAATTTCAGAGGCCTGAAGTCTCTGTTCTTCATTTTCCAAGCAGCTGTCCCTGAAAGCACATCTCAGGAAAACCTGTATACTATTTATTCAATGAGACATTTTAAAATAAAAAGGAAAATATTTCTTTAACATCGAAATGCCTCTCTAATGAGCAAAACATCAAAATCCTGTGGAGGTTTTTCACTAGTTAGCTGAGAGCAAGTCTTAGAACACAGTAAGTGAAAGAAACCCGCATGTTGAATGATAAATGGGAGCAGGGTGTTTTCAGAAATTATTTTAGAGCACAGCACAAATGAGTTTCACATGTAGACTTGCAAAATCATCATACTGGGTGAATTTGAAATCTCTTTCAAAATGTAATGCTAAGACTGAGAAGAGATAGTATTACAAGGAAGTGTTAGAATAATAAGGTGGTCTCTGTGCACTGTCTACCCTTCACTCCTAAACATGACTGTGGATCTTTGAGGATTTCCCACTGAGGGAAACTGTCTGCAAAGAAGAGACGTAGCTGGGAAAAGTAGAGGCTGTGTAGAATGACCCTTCCTCTGTAATGCTCAGTACTCAGCCTATTTCTGGATGTGAGAACCTTGGGCTTCATGCAGTGAATGACTTAGGTCCTTCAAGACATTCTGAAAATCTTATTTTATTAAGTCCTTGATCTTGTTGTGAATTTTTCAACCACAAATCTCTCCAATCACATCCCGTTTTGTTAAATTGGTGGAAGCTAAGATCATGTGTGAAAGTTAGCCAAATCATACTGGGATGTCACTGTGATAAAAGTGGTGATCAGACAATGCCAAAGCAGAATATTCCATTTAGTAATGAAGCAGGAACCCAATTATCTCTTTATTCCATGCTCCTCCATGGTTATAGTGTGAGCTATGAAATTTCATTATCTATACCAGGATTCAGTCTTGAAAAAAAATCTAAAAATTCAAAAGAATATCTGAGAAACTTGCCTTGTTAAAAATTAATCTGCATCTTGCGTCTTAATTTTTTCTGTCATTTTTCTCCAAACTTACCATTTTTGTTTTGTTTTACTGTTGACTAAGCACATTGTATGATTTCAACTATATTTTGGAAAAAATAAATGGGAGATTTAAAAAATTAAAAGTACTTTAAGCCTTAATTTTATTTAGAACCTTGTATTAAGTTAGGAGTACTGAGTACTAGATCCTCATTGTACTGAAATTCATACTAAGAGAAAGGAAGTTACCCTGAGGCCACCAAGGAGGAGGGATATCCATGCTTCTTAAAATATTAAAAATAGTAAAATATTAATTGTCTATAATTAATCTATTTTTTCTACACGGGGGAGTGATGGCTGACCCTCTGCAAATTAGAAATTGAGAAGACCTATTACACAACTGATTCTCCTTCCTTGTCACTACAAACTTGTTGCCTATAGTTTCTTCTCTAATGATTTATTCAGCAGTTTATTTTTTAAAAAAGACTTGTCATTCTTTCCTGTTCTTTCACAAAAGAATGAAGAGATTTAAGCAAAAGAAAAAATTGAGATACTGTATTTCTGTCTTATCAATATCAGAAACTTATCCTAATAAGGATTATTCCTACACTGACTCCACAGCTCTTCCTGTTTCCATAAAACTATTCGCAAGTTGCATATATTTCCATATTTGATCTACATTAATATTAAAATCCTCCTGAAGTTTCTGGAAGGATTTACATGTTTTATCATCAGATAAAACCTTTATTATCTTGTACTGAAAGTTCATTCTTCTTTAAAGCGCAATAAATATTTAATTTGAACAAACAAAGCAAAAGCAATGAAGGAAAAGAAGTGCTCCATGAAAAGAGAAACCTGGAGATTGAATTCACAACCACATTTGCTGTCTGCATAAAGATTTCCAGAGTCAGTACCAAATAAAAAAAAAAGTAGCAAATACCAAATCTCTTATGTAGAAGGCAGAAAAGATACCAGGTTATTATCCTCAAGCATTACATTACCCATGCACTTCTATATCGGATGGATGAGCCACAGAAGAGACAGGATATTGCTGTGGCTGCTTGCAAGAGGCAGTTGGACAGCACAATGGGACCGAACAGACAGCAGACTCTCCGGTAGTGCTGGCAATAAGAAGTGATAAAGGAAACTCAGAATGTTTTGGATATTGTTTCCCAGGAGCTGTAAGGTGTTGAAAGGTTTTATTTATTTATGGTAAATTCTTTGGAGTTGTGAATCTCGCAAGACACTACTCAGCAGATCAGAGTTTCTTCAGGATCATATCTCATGTTGCTTCCACACCTCTCATCACATCTGCTTCCCAAGAAGCGTGCGTGGGCAGGGGGCTGCATGGAGGGAGGCATTAATAACAGAACAAAGGGGAAGAGTGGAGGAATAAGAAGGTCTTGTTCCAGATAGTGTGCAACCATGCTACAACAAAAGAGTGGGAAAAAAGTTTAAATAGATTTAAAGTGAGATAACCTTAAAAGTGGTTAGGTTTGTGTCTAAGGCAAATTTCATTGTCTTTAAACATAGCCTAGATCCAAACTCCTATATCACCCAGAATATAACCGCTAATGCTGCTGGTCTCAGTCCTGATCCTTCCAAACAGTTTACTCCTACAGTAAAAAAGAAATTTAATCATTATCTTATTCAGCTATCTCTCTTTTCATCTCTGCTGTATCTTGCCATCCCAATCTCTGCACCATACATCAGTGAGACAGGATGGGGAAATACAGAATCACTGGTACTTACAACTTTTGAAACTCCTGGATAAATCATTAGAGAACATGCTAAAGGGAACAAATTCGCAGTGACAAGGAAATAAAATAAATTTTATAATAGGTCTTCTCAGATTCTAATTTCCACCAGATCAATCCTCAGTCATTCCCATAGAAAACTCTACCCAAGAGGGACGGAAAGAGAAAAACTGGCTGAGGTTCCCCTCTGAGAACATTTGACATCTTTCTCTGAGGTAAGGGGATTTGCTCCCCCTGCTCCATGGAGCAATGGTGGGGGGATTAGTCTCCAAGTCCATTAATTTTTCCCAGAGCCACAGGGGACTATGCAATCTCTAGCTCTTTTCTAAATGATAGTTTGCTCAAAAGGCTTCCTGCTATACTTGAAATAGAGGACAGGTGTTGCCACATTAGCTACAGACCCATACGGAGAACTCGGGGACAGAGGAGAGGGGTAGTGCCACGGAGCCCACAAATTTTCTTACTTCATAACCAATACAGAAAAAGGGGCATTTCAGACTAAGATTGCACAAAAAAAAATAGTTTTTGTGTTAGCATTAAAACTTAAGAGGTGAGCCAAGAGTGTCCTATTTTACAGCACTAAAAACTAGCACTCTGAAAACATCCGTGCATCACACAGTACAACACTGATTTTAATACGTATCTTTTTCTCATATAACACCCTGCTAAGCAACTGTGTTTTTAGGATTGCTATCTCTGGAACAAATAATCTTTATCCTGTCACACGTCTTGCCTGCTCCAGAAGTTTGCTTCATGTGATAACCTCCTCCTGCTATTTCCATTTCAGAGTAAGCCCTCTTACCTCCTCCCACTCCACTGAAGTGTGTCTGTGTTACTGAAGCTAAAAGTAAGGGGTAGTCACTGATGTTGTCATATTGATGGAAACACTGTGCAGATGACTCACCACGCTGATGACATGAAAACTCCTTTTTTGCCATAGGCTGTTTTTTTGATCTGGTACTTGCATTTCCTCCTCCTTTGCCACTTCCTAAAAATAAAAGTATGTGGAAATGCCCATGTGTCACTCTGCATGTGTGATAGTGGTTATCAGAAACTTTTCCATGTGCAAACGGTTTTGGCTGAAGTCACTGGGTTTTACATTGAAGTCCCTACTATTAATTTTTCCCTTCATATTTGCAAAGAAGGAAACTTTCTATATAAGTAACATTCATCAAGTCAGTGATTTCACGTAGGTAAAATGATAGGCATGAATCTTATTACCACATTGGCTCCTTTAAGCCTCTGTGGTGGAATAAAAGGTCATCAAACCATATATGAATAATTTCTGTGGTCTTTGAGATCCCTCTATTCTACTCATATAAAGGGAGCATCAGCAGAAATTATTATCGGGTTTGGTAACTCTAAGGGTCACATCCTCAGCAGATGTGGATTGCTATCACTCTACTAAAAAAACCAAAACACATAATTTATGCCACTTTGAGATTTGGGTTTAGGAAGTGTTTATCTTACCATGTTCACCTGAATTTATAAGGAACTTGCACTTAAAAATGAAACTGTATCTCAAAGTCGGGTACAAGGATCAGTTTTACTTGAACAATTAGATACAACAAAATGATAACAAAAAAAATTCAGGGCTGATGAATTCCCAAGCAGCTTCTCTTAAAGAATGTGCAAAGATGTGTTTCATTGGAATAGGATGTTGTCTGGAGATAACATCAAAGCTAACACAATATCATTGCTGTTACCATGCAAAAAACTCTATTTACAGTTAGAAAGATAAACTGGGCACATGAGAAAGGTGATACACAATCTAAAATTAAATAGTTCGCAGTCTACAGTTAAATTAAATGAGTAGTGATACAATCTGAGAAAATATGGCATTAATTTCATGCCTATGATACAGATGGTTATTGGTGCTTGTTAGGATTATAAAATCACACTTCGGATGCTCACATCTCTCTAGTTTTCAACTCTTCCAAGAGTTATAGCTCTGGCACTCCTGTATGGTACAAAAAGACAGCACAGCTTCTTGCAGTTTCCTGAGATACTGCACCTGCAATATAGTCATACTAATTGCTCCAAACTCACACATACAGATGACAAAAGAAGCTGAATGGCAATTTAGATTTTTCATGCAAAGGCAACATAATTGTTCTATAATATACTGTAAGTTTTAAACCTACAGGTTAAGTATTCATTTAATTATTTAGGGAGAGGTTACACTTTTGCTCCTTCCCCTGTACAAGAGGCAGCCTGTCTCTGCACCATGCCAGGAGAAGCATGGGGGAATATCTCAGACTTGGGATTTTCCTTCCTCTCTTCACATTTCTCCCTTTCCCCTTTTTAACAGATGTAATATTGCTTCTAATGCCTCCACTCATCCACTTATCACTAGCATTTTCTGAAAAAGTTTATTTGAGCCAAATATGTTGTGGAGCAAATAGAAGAGGAGGGGAATATGGACTCCCATGTTTCCTGCACAGACAATTGAATTCAACACAGCTATTACAAATCTTGTAGATCAGATCTTTTTGCATTTAAGGGATTTCATTTCAGACTCTGTCAGCAGAATGGCAGGAAAAAGCATGATTTTGCAACAAAATCTAAGGTATTTTGAGTTTCTTATGAGAAAATTATTCACCTCTGCAACAACAGACATAATAAGATACATCAGTACTAGCTACCAAAAATTTCCTTTGTTTCAAAATACTGAAGCCTGTGTTTTTTAAAAATTGAAGAACCGATTAAAAACCTGACCTCTGGATTTGTGTGCATTTTTGATCCAGTAGCTGTAATTTGTGGTCTGCAGCAGACATAATCATTAAATTTGTCTGAAGGAACTGCATTTAAAAAATCATCAAATATTATGAACCATGGCTTAAATTTTCAAAATACTTTAAGTAATTCAAGGGTCGAATTTCCATTTCCGCTCCCTAGGCAGTAATTAGGCTTTACAGAATTAAGCAATGCAACACCTCAGTCATAGTACCGATCTTACCTCCTACAATACTCGCACAAATTTTCCATGGATAGGCACCTAAGAGCAGGGTCAACAAAAGGCTACAGAGCAGAGCATGGACCGAAATAGCAAGAAATAAATTTCAGCAAAAAGGGAAAGTGCTTATACTTGCCCAGAGAGACAGAGTCTCTGTTCAGAGCCATTAAGCTCCTAAATAATCTCAGCCACTTGCACGGTACAAAACATTGGGTTTCCATTTCTAAAGAGTAATAGTGGTAGGCCAGGAGAAGTGAGAGCTTTGGAGATAAGTTATCCTGAGGGTGTTTGGGACATGCTTAAAGTGCTCCTTCAGCCCAGATCATAGCTGGAGCTTGAGTTCAAACCAGCACCTCAAGTCACTGTTCCAATACACGGCTTCCTGTGGGGTGAGAAAAAGACCTCTGTCACCAACACATGAGCTGCTCCTCTTTGTAGATATAATTTGATATGCAGAGGATTGAGGACAGACAGACTGGCTTTAATCCCAGCAATTAGGAAAGATATCTAAAATGGGAGCTCAAGTCCACTTCTGATAAGTATCACTGTTCCAGAGCAGGGATGTGAACCTGGATCTTCTACCTCTATCTCACAGCTACCATTTCCTTTGAGCATGCTTTGACCATGCTATCAAAGACAGTACTATTTTGAAGGCTTCAAGGCTTTAGGCCACAGTAGTCCTTGAGATAAATCTCAGTATTTAGGGGAGTTTAGACAGCAAAATCTTGAGCATATGCAGAGCTTAACATGCTAAACTAATAGTCAGGAGCCAAGTGACAGCTGAGGAGTAATTATGCCAATGGTACCTGAATGCTGGGACAAGGTGATATCTACATTGTGCAGTGGATTATGGTGAAAAAAAGCTCTGAGCTGACTTTCAGAGTACATCCACAGAGTTCAGCACAGCACCACACAGAGACACTCGCCTGGGTCTCAAAGGCAGCCTAGCCTTTTTGGTATGGCAGAACATGCATTATTAAATTCAATCCCTGTTTCTCAGCAGAGCTAATTAGTTCAGGTGCAGCTCAACACTGCTATAATTATACTCCATCTGCTTCCAGAGCTAGCTAGTTTGGGTGCTGAGAGCTTGGAAATTTCTCTGCAGTACCCCCTCATGGGAGGGGGCATGATACTATTATGTCCTTAGGCGTGAAAAGAGATGGATTGACGCTTTGGTCCCTTTGATGATGCAGGCCTTAGCAGCCTAAATCCTGCTGAGTTAAATCCTCACAAGGGACAGATTTTTTAAGATGTTTAAATAGCTGAAGCCTGAGGTATGGCCCCAGTGTGATTTTTGAAAAATGCCTCATAAGCACGAAGTGTTTGTTGGGTGGTAAATGACTCTGTGCGGCAACGCAGCAGTGAGAGCCCCGTGTCAGGCACCTGACCGAGGCGGTCTGTCACGGGCAGCATCCTGCAGAGCCCCGGCTCTTACCGAAACTTTGATGTGCTCAGGTTGGCTTTGTTGGCTTGCAATCCAGCATGTAAGTGCTAAGAGTCATTTGGCTACACAGAAAATATCAAGCCTGTCTGCTTCTCAAGAAATGGATAGCGACGATTCAGATGAACGCTAATTTAGCATGCTGCATTTGCTCCCCTCAAAACAGAGCCTTGATCCAAAGACTACTGCAGTGAATGGAATATCTCTCCTCAGTGTCAATTCTTATTGAATCAGGCCCTGAATTTGTGGCATGGAGCAATTAGTGTGAAATAAATTAGGCAACAACTTCCTTTATTCAGTCGTACAAGTTATTTCAAGATGAACTGATTGCCCACATTTGTTTTGTACGGGCAGCTAAACCATCAATACCAACAACACTGGCATTAATCAACACAGAATTCTTTCCTCACTCTCGCAGGTATTTTGCTTCATATCACTTTACAAAGGCTGTCGGGGACTGTCTGTAGCTTCCAGTAAAATACAGCAGTGCCATAGCACATTTTTTCCAGACACTGGAGTAATCCACCGGCATTTGCCCTGCGAGCTTTTCAGCAGCACGCTCAAACGAGAACATTTTCAGTGACCACATGAACCCCACAGCAGGTTCTCATCCCACCTGCTGTGTTCAACCACACATCACCTTGGCAGCATATACACGTACTGGTGGGTGCATGTATGTCCAGAGACAGTGTGCTCTACTTCCATGTGTGTTGTGCAGGTGTGAATGACACCTGCATCTAACAGTGTGGTGTCTATGTGAGCTTCTATGTCACTGCCATTAATATTTTGACTTGCTACACAGCTGTCAGTGCCAGCTCTCTCAGTACTGCTATGCCTCTGCTTGCTTTCTGCTTTCCAGGGGCACTAACTAAGGCTACTGAGACTGTTAGATTTTGACTGAAATTCAATCAATTGTTACTTATTTAAACAATATGTGGGCATCGCTTTATGTCCTTTTGGAAAATGACAAAGTGACCTGCCCCTCACCACTTTCTCTTCGGAGAAGAACTCTGCATTACTGTTCTTGTTCAGCCATGGCTGTCTCACTGCCAAGCTGCTATCTCAGGGTGCAGACAGCCTCTAATGCCTCCTCAGACATGAAATAATTGCTTCTTATATAAAGGTTGCTGCTTACTACTCATGTATATTCAGTGTATTCAGCCTTGCTTCAGCCCTCTCTCTCACACTGTGCTGCAGCTCTCTGACTGGATCAATTTACATGGGTTTCGGTATATCATGAGAGACAGCACCCAAAATGTCTGTCTGAGCCCAGATGTGTGCCCCAGCTCACCAGTCATCCCTATTGTTACCCTTCACCCCGCAGCCCCTGGCTTGGATCTCCCAGGGAGCTTACGCTTTCCTACATACGTCCCATCAATGGCAGCAGACTGCTGTGAGGAAAATCAGACAGAAAGGCGGTAATTAGTGATTGAGAGGTGGTAAGGAGCAAGGCGTAAGCGAGCATTTTTGCCCATTTCAGTGCAAGGTTAGCAGTTTAACTCAAAGCATCCCCTGCAGTGGTTTAGACTGTTAGCGCCTGACTGTACTGAAAAGAAGAGGGAGGACTTGCAGGCAGTCACAGCAGAGAAGCATTTTGAGAAGCTGTCTCCACTCAGTTACCTTATCTAGGCTGAAAAGTATGTCTGAGTGACTCAAGCCTGTGTGGTGTACATTCAAGCAGGTAAGTTAAAACCACTGGCAATTAAAAATAACCTCCCTGGCTTTGCAGTGGGACAGTGGAAGAGATATCACACACGTGCTGAGGCTCAGCTGAGAAGCAGCAGCTAACAGCTGAAAGACAGGACAGGACAATGGAGTAAGCTGGACACAATAACAAGGGGTCAGGGAGCTGTCAGGCCTGAAGCCCAGCACCCATGTGTGGGCTAAAAAACCCTCTTAGATTTGACCATAGTTCATTCAGAAAGCCTCATGAGTCTCTCAATACAGCTGATGCAAAAGAAATTTTCCAGAAGTTATAATTTATTTTTTTTCTTTACCTTTTTCTCTTGGTTCCTTTTTCCTTCTTTATAATTTTGTAACTTCCCATCTGTGCAAAAAGAAGTTGCAATTCCAGTGTTTGCTATAGCTCTAAATTTCAAATTTTCAGTTAATTAGAGTCATAGAATCATAGAATGGTTAGGGTTGGAAGGGACATTAAAGATCATCTAGTTTCCACCCCCTGCCATCAGCAGGGACACCTTCCACTAGACCAGGTTACTCAAAGCCTCATCCAGCCTGGCCTTGAACACTTCCAGGGAGGGGGCATCCACAGCTTCTCTGGGCAACCTTTGCCACCCTCACAGGAAAAAATTTCTTCCTAACATCTAATCTAAACCTACCCTCTTCCAGTTTAAAACCATTACCCCTTGTTCTATCACTACCTGCACTTGTAAAAAGTCCCTCCCCAGCTTTCTTGTGGGCCCTCTTCAGGTACCAATTCCTGTTTTCCAGTTCTCATTAATAGATTACAGATTACTTTTTTTATTAATTGCCATCTATTTTACTACCTAATTTATTTTTCTGGGAAAAAAATAGTTTCCTGACCTGTTCCAGTCTTGTTTTAATGCTTAGCCAAATATCTTAAGGCAGTGAAGGAAAAAACAAACAGCCGAACATCTGCTGAAAAGGTTGCAAGGGCGAATAAGCTCTGATAGCTTCTAACGAGCTTCCAGAAATATATTGCATAAGGAGCAACTAATAGATCCCAGTCTTTGAGCCCTTACTTATAAGACTGTCCTAGTCTGTTACTTAATTCACTTACAGACAGGAATAAATTCAGATGCAGAATATATTATCAGCTACTTTTAACATGCATCCTATAGTGACATATCTCTCTCTCTTAAAGCAACCAGTAATGGGTCTCTCCACACAGACAGTTTTTTTGCATTACTGGTGCAATTCATATTGGGAGCTTAGAAGACTGGAAGGAGTCCCTCACCATAGCTGAAATTCTCCATAATTTTTGTGCGTTGTTTGTCTTCCCTGTAGCTCCACAGGAGCAAATTGAGCCAGCAGATGTAGGAGTTCACTTGTGACCTGCGTCCAAAGGCTCCTTTGGTGGCACAGCTCAACCCTGCCCCTGGAAGTGAGCATTACAAGGGCAGGCAAGGAGGTTGAGGAGAGCATCCAGCAGCTGTACAAGTGCAGAAAGAAGTGTCACTACTATTCCCCAACTCATTGGCCTAAGCAGTAGCATGGAAATTGCTGCAGAGTAATCCCTTCTCTTTGCCTTGGACTTCAATTTCTCTTCTTTGGGTTGCCCTCAGTTCAGCCACATATATCTAACTGCCATGCTCAGGTCTTCTATAAGTAAATGCAACACCAGGAAAGTCAATAGAGTTTCATTCACTTACAATAGAAGTGAATTTAGCCATAAATCGATAATGAAAAGCTAAATGTTCCCTGCGTGCCTGTTCTTGTAACTGTCCTTCATCTGAAGAGTTCAGCCCCACTTAGAGAATCAATGTATCGATAGAAAGTAAACAGTGTTTTCAATAAAACTGAAGATGTAAGCAGATTCAGCATTATATGATTATTAATTTCCAAAGTTGGTCACAAGCTTTTAACAGTTTCCATTAAATCTCAAAAGGAAATTGAAGAACTTGGATAATTATCAAAAAATGCTGTATTAAAATACTCTCCTCCATCCCTCTACATGTGCAGAATCAACTTGGCGTATTTGTAGGGCAAGCAAGGGTACGCTGTTGTCTGAAGGCAATGATGCTTCACTGCCTCTTGTGTCTGGGATAGCCCTAAGCTCATTCTGCCACCTTGTGTGATCAACATATATTACAGCACAATCTCATTTTCAGGTGCATATTTCTTTTTCCACTCCAGTAGGTCTCACCTTTTATTTAGTGCTACTCAAAGCTGGGAGTCAGTTAAACTATGTGCAGACAACAACTCGTCTCTGATAGTCTCATATGGATTGTGAGGATGAACCAAATTTAGTATTTCATTCACACTCCATCTCTCAAAAAGCCACTTAGTTTTAATAATCAGAGCAGTGAATAATTCTTACCAATTTTATGACAGAATGCACATTTCTGTTAGCTTATCATTAGGTTGTGGTTCTCTTGAACGTATAACTTGCTTGAAAGGATTTGTTAAATAATGTCTGGGAATAGTTTTAGCTCATATCATCCATTCAAAGCAATTTGTTGAAAAAAAACCCCCATTTTTTTAAAACAAGCTATATGACTAGCCCCTCTTTGTCTTGTGGCCTATTTCTCCTTTATAGAAACAGTTTCTTCACGCTTATCCTGACTGGAAAACTGTGACCATTAGAATAACATTTGGGTTTCAATGTAAAATGCCTGTGGAAAGCAAATACAAAGGAAGTCTTTCAGAAAGTTTCTCCACTGTTTTCTCAATGTTCCTCATTTCTGCTGCTATGTTCAGTCATGACTATGAAAAAAAAAAAGTTTTTAAAAAAGAGCAAAGTCCTTTAATGAAAACGCTGGTTAAAGCCTGTTGGATAAAACTATTTGATGTTTTGATTAGCTGATGAATTCAACTATCTTGTTCTGGAAACAGGGAAAGCATTCCTGAAGTTCATCTGCAAAGAACCTTCTGAAGCTTTAGGTCGGGCTATCATGAGAGGCTCCACAAGGGATTCACATGCTCAGAAATGACTGCTGGTACAATGCAAAAACCCATAATGCTACATTAAGTTGTTACCTACACATGTCATGACCCTTTGGAGTACCAGCAAATGCCCACACACCCCATAGGTACTCAAAACATAGGAAGGTGACACCAGCTGTGGACAGAAAGGCTCCCAGTATAGAGAGGCATTTCACCCTATTCCCAGGAAGGATCTCAGTACGTCCAGGTTTTAAATCATAGAATCATAGAATGGTTTGGATTGGAAGGGACCTTAAAGATCATCTAGTTCCAACCCCCCTGCCATCAGCAGGGACACCTTCCACTAGACCAGGTTGCTCAAAGCCTCATCCAGCCTGGATGCCTGGCTTACTTAGAATGCCTCTAAGTAAGCTTGTATGCACTGATCTGCTGAAGGTAGGAAACAGAGAAAACAATTATCAAAAGCTCCTTCTAAATCCTACAAATGCAGATGCTGACATCTATTATCGCCTTATGCTCTGCAGATATGGAACTACATTTCTTATCTAAGAAGTGAACTATGGCTCAGACTTAATTAACCAGAACTGCGGTGCCCATAAGATCTATGCTGAAAACATAGTATTCGCAGTCAAAGCAAAACTCATTCCTGTAGTCTAGTTTTAATGTCTTTCACACAGGGAAATAATTATACCTAAAAGCTGGTGTTTTCACTTTATACTTATGGAATACAATTCATCTTACAATATCTCATCATCACCTTAAACTGTAGCTGTGCTCAGAAAACTGTTTATGTTAACGTCGCACCATTTTACTCACTATTCACTCTGGAAGTGATCAAATCACAGGGCTGATCCCCAGTCCTTCCATGAGAAGAAATAATTGAGGAAGAAAGATTCACAGTGATTTTAATAAGAACCAGGCAATATATATCTATGAGATACAAATTCAGAAAAGTATGTAGTTTGCATGTCTTAGAAAGCTTTAATAAATTTGGAATTTGCCAAATAATTCCAGGCTACTTCCCCCAAATTAATAACACAAGTAATTTCAGAAAAATCTCTTATGTTTCCCAACTTACTCTGCACAAAATTTTAACCCCTCTTTTAGATGTTGGTCTGTTGAGAAATGATTTTTTTTTTTTAAAGGAACATTTAAAAACAAAACTGAAAATTTTGCCTGCGACTATAAGTTTCAGGCTGACCCAGAGAGGCAAATTATATTCAAGTATTTTTTCCAGTCATCTACTGACTAAAAAGTACAACCTTCAAAACATTTTACACACAGTTCTAATTTCAAAAGACTTTGGCTCAAGTTCCAAAAGCACAGAGCAACCCCAAAAAAAGCATAGTTAGCCTTGTATAAGGGAGCATATGGCAAAGGAACCTGGAAAGTTTGAATCCCTGTGCAGGCTCTTGCAGAGCCTTTGGCAAGTCATTCAATTTCCTTATATCTCTATTTCCCTATCTATTAAGTCAGGGCAATAATATCTACCTTCCCTGAAGAGGTGACAGTAATTAAGTCAATGTTTTGCATAGCACTTTCAAGATGCAAATCTCTACATTAAAGTTCTAAGTACTATTATTATTATCATCATTATCACTGATTATCATTAAGGTAAAGCTACTGTTTAATTCTGTATGTTCTCCTTCTGAGAAATACATTCAACTGCCATTGTAAGCTAATTATACCATCTACTCTTAAGTATAGGAGTACAAAAGCATACCTTCTGCTGCATTTGCAGTCTGTTCCCCCTTTCAAATACTCTTTGTGTAAAGGAAAGTATATTCTTAACTAATGCCTTAAGGAAGTTTGCACAGTATTGCCAAATTAGCTCATTGCAATTAGTATCTCAAGTTTCTCTGCAATCCCAGGAAAATAGCAGTAGCTACGAACGCAGTTAATAATGATGACTTTGTAAAACAGAACTGGAGGCTAATATTGAAAGGGCTGTCAAAGAGCAAAAGGCTGCTTTCCAAATGACCTTTAAATCCTCTGCGACTCCTGTGGAGGATAAAAGGTAACACGAGTGACAAAAAAGGCTTTTCCAGCTCACTACATTTCGCCAGGTCAAAGAAACATTTGTAATGAATAAATACATAGATAATTCATCCCCCAGCTGTTTCAGCATCTTTTCTGATAGGAACACAGGTAGGAAGCAGGTCTGTGAAGCTGGATGAATTTCAGAGACCTGTAAAACAGTCAGAGAACCGAGCCCAGAGAACCAAGCCTGAGTTGCTTGTTACACAGAGCAGAAAGAAATAGAAATTTGCCCACAGGGCTTCAGATGCAATCTGCATCTGTGAACCATAAGGCTTTAAAATGCCGATGTCAAAACTAGTGTTTCCTGAAATCAGCCTGACTCAGTCTTTTCTGGTTTTGCTCTCGAGGATGCGCAGCCATGCGATGCTGTCCTGCCACCCTGTCTGCCTGACAATGCAGTCAGCTGCAAAGCTCTATGTGTATGAGCTTCCAGATGTCTGGGCACAAGAATGGGCAACACTCAGTCTATTCGTGATTGTTTGTGTGTTATGGCAATGCATAACACAGGGACTGGAAAGAAGTCTTTCCCAAAACCACCTTTCTGTCAATTAATGTGATCCCTCGTTTTTTTCCCTGGGGGACATTCAACAGATATTTGCTCAACCATGTTGAGCACAAGAGCTTAATGAATCTTTTCTAAAGGAGAAAAAGGGGTAAATTACTTCCTTAATGTAAATAAGGGGTTGCGAAATGAATGAACAGTATTAAATTACATTAATGCCTGAGATAATGGAAGAAAATTCATAAAAAACACATATATATGCATACTCACTCTTGTCCATCTTCTCTTCAGCTGTCTTTAGGTCTTGTAGGAAAAGGAAAGCTATCCAGAGTTGAGGTGGAACTGGCTGTTGATATAAACAACTTTTCATAATTGCAATAGGAAAAAGCCAGAAAAGGAATGGGCTGTAAGAAGGGAAGTCTTCATAGAAATGGCACCTGCATGACCATCCAGTGCTATCAGTCACTATACCTCAGGTGAACAAGATTTACTGGTAAGTCACTGTGGTTTCTTGTTGCACTTCTATGCAAGGAATTTATTCTTTTTGTTAAAACGTAGCTTTCCAGGAGCAACATAATTCTCCCTAGATAAGAATTCCAATAAACTACTTAGAAACATTATTTCTGTCAGGTGGCTTTCTACTGCCTTTGCTTCTTTCCCTGGTATTTTTAATGCATGTTTAAGCATTACTAAACAATTTTAAAAGATAACAAAAAGCAAGTAGAATCCAACTGTTCATTAACATCTGCAATGGTATCCATTCATTGAAACTGAGAACACTGAATTTTGCCAGCTAGAAAGTTGTATACTCATAGATAGCAATGCAATCAACCTACTGACAAGCTGCAAAATACAATTTATTACAATATATCACATCTTATCATATAATAATATAAAATATATTTATCACTGCATTTAAAAAAGATGAAGTCCCAGTTCCCAGATAAAATATAATTGTAATTTCTTATTTCACTACTTCATTGTTTCTCTTTTAAGTATATTTGAATAGGCTCAGAAATGGTTGGATTTTCAATTCTAACCTCTGCCAAACCTGCAAAACCCCTGGACATTTGTATCTATCTCACTCATTCTGCTCCTCAAAGCTTCAGACTGATAGTACTGGAAATTAAATTGACCCATTTATTCATCACTTGAGCAGGGCTTAAACCTCAGCAGCATGATTGCCATCATGTCAGTACTGACAATGACCTAAGTCTTGAGTTTCAAAGATTGCCCCAGCAACACTCGATAATAAGTAGCAAAACATTATTACTTCCTTTGGTATTCATTATAAAAACATTAATTGGGGTGAAAGGTAATCCACTTCATATGCTAAGTCATGGATCTCCTCTAAGGGTGGACAAGGGGGATTGCAAGAATATGTATGTCTTAGTGATTTGTTGCCACAAAATTTCCTTAAAGTTTGAATGAATGGACTACTAGGAGGTGGCACAACAAGAAAACAAACATTCTTCTGATTTAAATTATTCAGATCTGGTCTGAAAGGTCACCATCAAAATGAAAACACAGCACGGAAAAGAGATGAGATCTAAAGGAATGCCAGTACAATTTATGCAAACCATTTTTTCCACTATCTTGTTTTGAATAGTTTTATTTTATTTATTTTAGGGAATCACTCCATGTCTCACACACTGCAACCAGTTAAAATTCACAGTCCTTTTACCACCCCATTCCTATTGTGTCTTCCTTTCAAGCACCAAAAAAAAAGAAAAAAAGAAAGAAAAAAAAAAACCCACCAATTTTCTTTGGTTTGACTCCTGTGGCAGAAAAGCATTAAACTCACAGCCAGACAGCTGTTTCCCCCCCTCTGGAGTGCTGTCACCCTGCCTTTTTAAGCTCTGTTTTATCAGTTGCACAGAAGATTTTTTTTCTTCATTTCAAAGAGCACATTAAACTCTCATTAACAGTAAGGGGAATTAAGCATGCACAGTTAGAAATGGAAAAAAAAAAATCCTGCACTATCTAAGTAAAGAAACAGGATTCCCTTGACAAATATGTATTCACAAAGAAATACCACTGCAGGTAACAAATAGACTCCCTTGGCTAAGTCAGATATCACTTCCAAAATTTCCTCAAAGCAGGTGCTGTCTTGGAGACATTTCAGCAGG
>NW_010310306.1:20684-37227 GCF_000700745.2 Antrostomus carolinensis | reverse complement strand
AAACAGATTCTGCTCAGCCTGGGTTTATCTTGAAATTTTGGACTTTCATCTTTACAGAACAATAATATTTGAAAAAAAACAAAAATTTAAATTAAATCCCAAGCCTCATAAGGAGGCATCTCGGGGGCCAGCTACTGGCAGGGCTGGAGAGAGTGCTGATGCCAAATGGAAAATGTGAGCTGGCAAGTGGACCTGAAATCTTAGATTTTGAACTTGGCAGATCTGAAAAGTCTTGGCATTTGGTTACAGATCCTGGAATGCAAAGCTTGCAAACAGATTTTTCCCCATAAGAGAATAAAAAGCACCTTTAATATGTATAAAGCAAACTTCCATCTACTCTTCTTATAAACAGCACTGGTGTGTTTTGCACAGTATGAAGTAGTCTTTAGAAATGCATTGATTCTGTCTAGAAATCCTATCTTCATTTGTCTTGCTTTATGTCTCATGTGGGCCCCAGTGACTTTTTGACCCTCTAGTAAATTTTAGCATCATTCAAAAAGGTCAAATAGCCAGGAAAATCAAAAATAGATTAAAAAGAACTGCAGTGGATGCAGAATTATCATCATAAGTTTTATTAGGTATTTCAAATGCTGCAGACTTTAATGGCAGTAAACTTTTCAAAGTTCAGCTTCTGCTTTTACTGGTATATGGGGATACTGTTAATTTTCCATCTGATCTTTAATATCAATAATCAGAACAGTTATTCAAGTATTTTTGCAAAGTTATAGGAACTATTTAAATTCTTTTAAATTTATTTTTAAATGTTTTTTTATATATATATATGTATATGTTATAAACCCAGTTTCCTAGTGTTTCCCTGTACCCTTAATGGCAGGGAAAAGTCACGACATTACTTGCATCTCCCTGCTCAGCTTGGCCAGAATTGTCTCTGCATTTTCTGGTTCTCTTTTTCTTTTTTTTCTCTTTGCAGGGTAGAGGGGGAGCAGACAGTACTGGCAAATCACAGCTTTTAAAGTCAATAAAGGAGTGGTTTCAGTCTATTTAATAGCAACATATTCTCCCTATTAATGTTTATTGTCATCTTTACCAGCATTGTAGCCAGAGTTTAAGCAAATAAGTGACACAACTGCTTTCATAAGTCACATCTCTCCTGCAATTTGCTTACATACAGTGAGCAGTTTATCCCATTAGTATCTTGTTCAGCTATTGAGAAGTCAGAGTTTGAAACCACTGAAAAGAAGTCCAAGACATAAGGTGCAAAGGAATGTTAAAAATTGTTCTGTAGACGAGCCAATCCCCCTTGAACCCCGCATGTGCAGAAAGTTTCCAGCTCATGAATCATCTACATACTATGTTGTGGTCCACCGTGCAAGCTGTAGAGAAACACATGCCAAACACTGATCTCCAAAGCCTCAGACAGCTTAGTCGGTATAAATTATCTCTTAGGATGAATTATTCTGTCTTGATTTGAGAATTTGACACTCTCTCCATTTGTAACTTGTTTCCTTCATCCTTTGCATGTGTTAATACGGTACTGGGATATATTTAAAATCACAAGAGATCCATTCCTATTAGTTCGGAAGGTTATTTCATGTAAGTATTTCCTTGTTTCTTAATATTCCTTTACACAGGTTGGGGTGGTTTTTTTGGTTTGGTTTGGTTTTTTGGGGGGTTTTTTTTTTACCATTCATTTTTCTTCTCATTCATTTGAAGCTACAATTTTTAAAACTTCTATTTGGATTTCCTAGACAAAACATATATGCCTTCCAATCAAAACTGCTTATTGTCAGTGCATTTTTTAGGTGAAACCCTGAGATATATATTTTTTTCATAGGATAAAAATTAAATTTTATGTCACATCCCCAGTTCAGCAAACCAGAGAATCCCTGTTCTGACTCCTGGTCAAAGCATACTGCTGAAACCAAGCTGAGAGAGCTGGCTGGGCTAGGTCCTGTAAGGCTGCCTCTGTGGTGCAGAGAGGAGGGCACATCAGGCTTCTCACCCAGGTCTCCCAACGATTCACAGGTGATTTCAGATTCAGATCCTTTTCTCCATTTCTCTCATGAGGATTTCCCTTTCACAAGAGAAATCTCCTGCTGGTGCAGAACTACTGTACTGGAACCCACACCATCCTCCTCCAAGCTACGGGGCTGGGGCAATGCTCTCCAAGATGATGAACCGATGTCTCCAAGGAGGCTCTTTCACTCACTGGCTCTCAGGCACTAATTTAAAGGAGTGCCTAGCGGCAGTATGATTTATCAGCAAATATTGATATTTACTGAGAAAATAATGGGCTTTTAAAAGATGATATATTCCTGAAATTATCTATATAGCAATCTGCTCCAAAGTCCCATTGGATTCTGCAGAAGTTCAGCCAGGCTGCAGGTAATGGCAGGCTTGCCCAGAGCCATTGGACTTTGGGGTCTGTTAAAGTTCTGAGTGCACTTCCATTAAAAAAAAAAAAAAAATACTGTTTTATTTTAATTTCTTTATCAAACAATGCCTTGCCACTACAATACCAAAAGGAAGTACAATTTCCAGAATAATGAATGTCAGGGATAAATGGCCTTTCTTTTTAAAGGCTAGTCTCTGGTGTTCCTTAGCTAACCTTGGTCCCTAGAAAAGGTACACCCTCCTGAGTTTCCTTGAAAGCCAACATCATGATGAGGGAGAGAGCAAAGTGAGAATACAAAATAACTGCAAAGGTCAGTGTTAACTTACCCAGTTAGTCACATGGGTTGGAGACAATATGACTCGTTAGAAAAAAATATAAGTGCCATAAGACAACTTACAGAAACTAAAAAAGATAAAGGCACTGCAAGATGACAAGCTGGCATTATCACATTTTATTCTTTAAAATATCTACTTTTAAATACACCCTGAAGCCAACATGTGGAAATGGAAGAGCTTGACAAAGCTCTCTGCTTCAGCATATGTAGGATCTTGTACATGACCAACATGAAAGTCAGCTGCCACAGCAGAACTTTGATGCTGTGTGTGCCCTCCAGTGCAGACACGTTCGTGCTCAAAGGAGGTTGCACTTGACAGACAGTCGTTCTGGAGTTGCATACTTAAGTTCAGATGCAGAAGCCATAAAACACTGTAAACCACACTTCACAAGTTCACACAGCAGAAGCTATTTGTCGGATTTGGCCATTGTTTAAGGCTCCTGAAAACAGATGGAAACATGATGTCTTCTCACAAGTTTGGTTCCCACATTACTGCCACAGATGGTGCTCTCACCTCTTTGAAGAATAATTCTTTTTTCTTACAGAAGCAATAACAGGGTACAAAATATTTCACGTTACTGCTGACATAAGTGATCTCAAGCAATTACTGCTGAGACATTGCAATCTTCTACCATTTTTTGCTCTCCTCCCAGAACATATTGTGTTTCTCCATTTAACCCTCTTCCATTCAAAACCAACAACAGGCAGGGACACATTTGATATTGAAATATCAAGTCAGCTATTTACCCATATTTTCTTCTCAAAAAGTCCATATAGTCCTTATACAGTGACATCTGTAGGATCACTCAGTAATGTAGTGCATTGAAAATGAACAAGGAAGCATTTTTTCAGATGGTTTGTAAGATATTGTACTGTTCTTTGTTGGAGTTTTTTGTCTTTTCTTTTTTCCCCCACTTAGAAAAAGTAACTGCATAATTGTATTTCACCCTCTGAGAGCTCATTTCCAGAAGGGATGTAAATAATAAATCAAGCACTAAAGGAAGACAACTTGGTTCTCAAAACAGGCCTCTGCATTTCAGCATCTAGAATGTTATACAGTGTTTGTGCTGTTGTTATTGTACCTTTTCACCTCTTAAACAATGACTTCACTGTTGCTTTCCACTCATAAATATTATAAGAAAAATCAGCTCCTGTTTACACAAAAAATAATTTGAAAACCATCAAGAAGAAAAAATACGCTTTCTACTCATCACTTACACCCACCATCTATTAATTTACTAAGGAAATATACATTTAAGCAAGCTCTAAAAATTGAACTGCCTTATTATTACAATAAATAAATAAACTGAAAAAAATTAATGCAATCAGTCATTTGTGCCTGTTGATCACCATCTGGAAAGCTTGAAGTCCAGTCCAGGCAAAGACCTCTGGCCCCTAGGTGAAGTGCAGCCTATTAGTTATCATCCATGCTTTCCAAACCCAGCTGCTGCTGGAGCAGGTTGACTACATTTTTAACACATAGTACTTTTCCTTGGTCTCCTCACAGCCCTCCGATGAGCCCCAGAGACTGCTTGCATGCCACTAGTATGTTATTGTTTTGGTGTTTACTTCTTCAGGTCAAAATATCTGAAATGATGGGAGGGCTGCATTATGCTTTACAAGAAGACAGGTTTCAAAGTGTGATGCTTAAGCTACACGTGCCAAGGTGTGTCATGAGGGAGATCAGAGAGGTCTGAGCACAAAAGACATTCTGGGATGGTGCTGGAAGTCTACACAGTGGAGAAATCCAAAGTTTTTTCAGCCTTACCCACGTTGCCCACAAGGCAAAATATTCTTAAACCCACACGTGTATATGACCATAAACGAGATTCTCTTCAGAGTGTACCCTGGGTGCAAACATCTGTGTATGATGAGGAAAGCCAGGTTCTGGAGCAGCCTGAAGAATTAAGTTCTCTTTCAGTCTTCTGGGAACTTTGGAACTAAATTGGGAGAAAACATTTTGGAAGATTCTACTTATTCTGACCTTGTAACTCAGGAAACTTTCATTGCTGGAAACATTTATGTTATAATCCACAAGAAAGACGCTATTCACTTACAATCACATGGGTGCATCACCTTTACTAAATTCTATTGTACAGAGAATAAACAAAAGAGTTAAAATACTCTGGGACTGTACAAACGTCTGTTGCCTGAGATGTTAGCTATTTAATTACATAATTTTAGCTGGTTTCTTGAAAGCCTTTCCACAGTGCCTTTTCTAATTCTTGAAGAGGGATATTTTGATTTATCTGTAGAAATGGTCCTTTGTTGTTTTTTTGTAGCTGATGCCAACTTTCTTTAGGGCCTGATCAAACTCCTGCTAAAGTTAAAGAGCCTCAGTAACATCAGTAGGATGAATTGAGACCATGTGAGTGATGAGGACAAAATTTAACTCCTGACTAAAAAAGTAACTCCACTGTGCATATACCTGTGAAGACAGAATTTTCTCCAAACTTCTGAAAACCAAAGATGTATGTCAGATACTCAAATAATATAATTAAAATGATACAGTAAGTGAATATATATTTCTAAAAATTGACTCTACAGTTGCTAGATAGATAGATAGATAATTCAATAGATACATTGAATTCCCGTGGCTTAAGGGACGTTTTGTACTTCAGATCAAAGATCAATAGAAAAATCTGATTGTATTGTAGTCAAGATTAAAAGAAGCATATCCACTCCAACAGGTCCCCTCTCTACCCCCATCTGCACAGAAATCTTAATAGGTTTTGTACAGAAAGTTTCTCTGGAAAGTCTGAAAACTTCTTCAATTTCTACCTGTGCTAGCACACAGGTCTGAGTAGACAGGAAGAACAGATAAATCTTTTTGGTCAGAAAGCCCTCCAGCAGCTGAGGACTGTCTTAAGCTAAAGGGCACTCTTGAGAAAACCTCGTTACAGAGTTATGTCCTTTACACTGACAGAGACTAGAGACATGTGCAAGAAGCTGGAAAAGAAAGGATTTCTAGCAAAATTAAACATGCTACTCCATGTTCTAACTGTTTTATTGAGCATAAAAAAGAAGAAGGGTTTGTCTAGATCTTAGAAATTTTAACACATGGAATCAGAGAAATCATTCTTCTTTCCTAGAGCTTCAGGCAGTTGTTGCTGACCAGTTGTTAAAATTATGTTTAAACTTCTGGATAAAAAAGGACAGATTTTGGAAAACTGGGTTAGAGGGTGAATCATTTTAATGGCTCACTTTTAATAAACCTTGAGACAGATAGAAATTTCTTAACTTACATTTTCAGAATTAGGTCAGTTAGTTAGCGAAACATAAGACACAATGTGAAATGTAGAAGAATAATGAAATGCTACAAAGTCACCAGACAAAGCATATCCAGGTAAAGCAAGAGTACATGAAGACCTCTTATCCTATGACAAGGTATCAAGCCAAAGGATCCTGGATATATATTAACGTATCTGAGTATATCCCAAGGGCATATTCTTTGCTCATTCCACTACTACAGGAGACTGTAATTTGGCTGGCATCAGGAACACATGACAGGGCATTGCAAGGGACCACAGGAATGTTTAAAAAGCAGCACATTAAATCTGAGGGAGCAGAAACTCCATCAGCACTACCACCAGGCAAATATTGATTTAGGGAGAAAAACTTGTCCACGTGAATACTTGCTTTGTTTTGGATCTCATTTTGGACATAATAGCATCTTACATTACTGACCCAGAATCAAATTACGTAAGCTTTTATCTGGGAAAGGTGCTTAAGTGTGCTTAACATTCACACTGTCCTGAATCAGGGTGGAAAATACAACTATCTTCTTTTGTGCTTATTTAACTAATAGGTTTTTCACTATTCTCTTTCCTTATTGTTATCGTTATTATTACTATTTTTACAATAGTGCAGCACTGTAACACCTAGTCACTGACAGCTTGTCCCAAATTTTCCACTGACACAAACCTTACTTAGAAAATGCCATATGCTTGTCTTCTTCTAAACATTTCAGGCTCAAAACATATTTTGACAAACTCCAAGCAAGGGTTCAAGCCTTTCTGGTACACTGGTGGGCTGAATTCAGAGAAGACAAAAATAACTCAGCCAGATTCCAGGGCCTTCAGAGGCCTCAGTGCTTGAGCTAAACAGTTTCATTTGGATAAATAAACAGTGGGGGAGAGAGAGAGAGAACTGGAAACTTTTCAGAGTCAGATGAACTCCCCAGTTTTGTAGACACTTCCAGTAAGAGGCGTTTGCTGTATTAAATAGGTTACAATACATCATATCTTTTCACGCCATCATCACAGTACTTAAAGTAGAAAAGTTCTGTTATCTTCATTTTATAAAAGAAATAAGAAGCAGAGAGGGACTAAGTGACCTCAAGTTACACTGAAAATCTGTGCATTGTCTAGGAACGTAATCTCTCCAGTCCAACTCTTTAGCCACGAGATGCTCTTTCTGCTGCTGGTAGCAAGATTATCAAATACAGCTAATAGCCATTGACTATGTCTACATTAGCAAATGAAAAGAGAGATAGACTGCTCTTTGGCCTTGAGGCCAGTTGACACAGTGTGGTTCTGATTTTCACAGCCAAGTTCTCGTACAAAATAGGGATTTCATGTTCAAGCTGTTTGCCGAGAGTGTTAACTCCCAATCTACTTACACTCCGGCACTGCTTGGGAGAGTGCTACTTAGCACTGGCCAAAATTCTGACAAAACCTGTGCTAACAATGTAACAGCATGTATGATTGCAAACCAGAGTCTGAGGCTATTCCCCGACCCTCTCAGGTCTGCTAGTACAGATGTAGCTTTGTTTTCCAGATATCAATTGTTTGAAAGCTTTGTCTGTTGAGAACACATAGTGTTTGAAAAGGCCCTGCCAACAATGCTGGGACTGCAAGCATTTCTTTTGCTTTCCAAATATTCCTATAACTGCAAAGTCTCAGCACTACCTAGATCTGCACCAAACATTTATCCAGCAGTAACGCTAGGAAAATGAGAGGCATTTTGAAGTTTCACGCCCAAGTACAACTTCAGGAGTAAGATAATGCACTACAACTCTGTTCTGGTCTTTTCTGCCTGCAGCTGGAAAGTTTGGAGCCACAAAAATCAATGTCCTATTGTTCAGTGATTTCTTTTTGCATGTTTCTTTGTGTGTTGGAGGGAGAATATTCATTTGCTCCCTTGTTTTAAATGCTTTATTTAGTTATTATTCACTTACTAGCCCAAGACAAAGATATGGTATGACATTAGTGTTCTGAAGTGTATCGATTACCAGTGTAAAATCAAAATATATAATTGAAGAAAACATCAGGATCCTATGGAGACTTACAGTTCAAAAGGTTAAAAAGGAAATGCTGATCTCTTGAAACAAATTGATCTACATGCAGCCAAGCTGAGCTAAGTTTCTAAGCAAGCTGGGAGAGACAAGACAGAGCAGCTTGTTTGTTTTTCATCTGTAGTAAAAATACAACGGCTGTAATTTGAAAAAAGCAAGTGTCACATTTGTGTAAAGTCTTCTGTTTGTTCTTCAATTCATTGCCAGTGATACAGCTCTCTGTTTTGCAAATAAACTGTCTCATCTCAGTTCCTCACTTCCAGGACTGTGAGGGCTATGGCAAGACTCGAAACTCTATTCCAGTCCTGCTGGGAGGAAAGTGCTATGTTTTGCTGCTGGGTATGCCCTATTACCACATGGTAAGTAGTGTTAATAAACCTCACAGAGAGAGATGCATGTCTTTTGGTTCACCTAGAAGCATGTCTTGCTACGAATGGGCTTTCTGCAAGGAAGATTGCTGGGGGAAAAAAAAATCGGAAAATATCCTCCTCTCTTGTAAGGAGATAGACAACTGGTAGCTAGTAAGCGTTGCTGCTCATTGCCATGGAGAGAACCACGTTCTAATCATGAGCCGCCTTTTCCCAAAAGTCCATGCTCTGCCTCAGGAGCAATACACTCCAATCAGGGCTAGGCTGAATCATTCCTCCTTTTACCATTGATTGTCTCCAAAAGGAGTAACTTACTCTTTTACTCTCCTGTGACTGTGATACCAGCTGGCTTGGGCAGGAAAAATAGGAATGCTTTGCTGACCTCTCAGGCTTTTACCAACAACCAAGAGCCACAGATGAACAGGCTCTGCTTTCTCTTATCAACCAGAAGTAACTGGGCAAGGGTATGGGAAGGATGAAAGCTATCATGTGAAAGGAGTAGTTTACTCCCCATCTAGAGCAAAGATAGCATGTGGCAGAAGGCTGTCACATCTGGTTCTCTGGTCCATTGCTAAGATGGTTGTCACTATATTTGACCTTCACTAATACTAATCTCTGAAGGTTCAAGCTAGACATGTTCAGTCATTGAAGGAGAACATGATCTTCAAAGGGATTCTCTTATCTCTCATTCCAGGGAAAGAAGATAAAACATAATGCAAAAATACCTTTTCATCATTTTCCCCTCAGTTTTCTCAGCAAAGGGCATGCCTACCATCTGTAATTGAATCAATGAAACACAACAATGTGCACAGAAGAATATATTTGTCAATATTTGTTTCCCTTTAGAAAGGAAGAACATAAGATTGGCTTTGTTAGGCAAGATGAAAGGTCCATCTGTCTTAGACTCTGATGTGGTCTCTGATGTGGTCAGTACCAAGCCTGCCCAAAATATATGAGGATAAACAGAAAGCAGCAGTTCCCCACAGCCTCCTGCAGCCTGAGCCTGCAGAATTTCTTGAACTCAAGGTCATTTCTTTGTGTTCCATAATCCAGAATGGATTTTTCATCCAGAAATTTTTCTATTATGTATTTTAAAACCATCTAACTTTTGTCACCTACAATCCCCTTGAAAAAGGGTTCTGAAGTTTAATTGTATGTTGGGTAAAAAACTAAGTCTACAGCATTTCTATGGTGAGAAACTTTCAGTAATTGTTCCCAATTCACAACTGCATTGATTGCTATCACAGCTCCATTCAGTCACCTCTCGTTCAGGATGAAGAGTGCTCATCTATTCAAGCTCTCCATATGCAGAAACCATTATATATTTTTGATTATTTCCATTGCCCTTCTTTGGATTTGCTCTAAGTTTTTTGAGATGGGTTGATCAGAACTGAATACAATATCAGAAAGGAATGCAACATGAATCCATACAGGGGCATAATCATATGTGATATTTTGATGCTTCCTACAGAGAGTCAATCAGCATCCCAAGAATTTAGTAAGCTATTTACACTCCCAGCACAACTCTAAGCTCATGGAGCAACTTTCCCCCAGTTTTCCAGAGCAAAAACAGAAACCTAGGGAACCAAATGCACAGGTCAATAACTTACCATTCTTTTCATCAGCAATGTATTTGTTTAAACAGAGGCACCTATGTGCCTAAAAACATTTGTAAATTTAAGCCTGAGATACAAATTTGCTCCAGGTCAGAGAGGCAGCCTGTGGTAGATGAGGGAACTGAAAGCAGGTCTCCCAAATCTCACATTAGCACCATGATCACTCACCTTTTCTCATCCTGTGGACTCACTACTGATGTTTAACATGCTTCATCCACTACATTTATCTGTCATCTCTGGAATCCTAATGTGTTTCTAGGTGGAACATAACAAAATCTTCAGGTTTTTTGAAAAGGGAAGGTTATGTAATGAAGAGTACTTAAACGTTCCTAAACTGAGATTTGATTTTTGGGTAATATATAGACTATGAGCTGCCTGCATAATCATTTCAGTGCATTCCTCACTCTTATGGAAAAAGGAGGGGGAAAAGACATCATATTTATTAGCTTTAACACTGGCTGCTCTTGCCAATTGAAAGCACTTAAATTCTCTCTTCCTACAGCTGCCCCTGCTGCAGACTTCTGAAACAAAGACAAAAACAACAACTGAAATAAGATTAAAAAGCAAAGAGTGTAAGGGCTACTAAGTTGCTGCTTTAAAGTTTAGCTCTGTATTTAAAAGATGTAAGATTTGAAAATGTGCCATTAAATTATACCACAGGCATCTACTGGAGCAGAGTTCACCTTGTGCAGTCTCCTTTCCATTGACAACAATGATCTAGAGTCAGGTTTTTTCAATCAGGTTAGGAATTCACTGTTCAATTTATCAGGTTTGCTTTTGCCCTGAAAGAGTGCATATAAATTAAAAGCATACCCCAATATGACACAAGCTTTGATGTCTAATAGGGGTTCTGTGAATTCAGTATTTTAATATTTTAGATTTATAATGAGAAGGTTAGCCATTTTGCTCTAGTCTACGTAATACGTTTTTCATGGTCCCTTTCCCAGCTCCTTCTGACAAATGTTTTCCTCAGATTATATTCATTAATACTAGGGATGTTTTGCAAGCCCTAGGGCACTAAGATCAGGGATGATTTGAAATATCAACTTTCCTAGATATTAAAAATATAGTTCAAAAGAAGTTGAGGGACCTTTGCATCACTTGAAATATTTATCTTTAATAATGCATCAGCATAAATCTGCTGAAAAATTACTTTGAAGGGTGCTATAACATCTAGCAATACAGAAATGGTAAAAAAAAAAAAAAGCTAAAGAAAAGGGGAAAAAACTAGTTTAGAAGAAACTGCACAGTATGAGACTTGACATAGGACATTCAAGATCTCACTTTTTTGAAGGAAGTTGCTGTCACCATTTACAAATGGTTCAGCCTCTACTATCTGCTAGTACACCAGAGCACTGAAGCTCCACAACATTCCTTTTGGGGCAAAGCAATGAAAAAAATCACAGATTTACTCTAATCCGAACATCCTCCTTTTGATCAGCCAGCCTACATAGGTAGGACATATAAGCCAGCATGGTCTGGCTGTTTTTCCACTCTCTTGACATGAAGCAGTCAGAAAACTAGCTTAGGTGGGTAGGTAAGCTGAATCTACAGTTGCTTTGCATTGCTAGAGCAACACAAGTCAGTGGGACAGTATGCGCCATTCAAAACAACCATCAGATATACCAGAGTCATCAAGTGTAACCAATAAAGTATGGAAATTTCACATTAGCTCTTTGATATTAAATCCATCATGCACTCAGCTGTATTTAGGCTAGCAGTCCCAGGACAGTCATCTGTTCAATTGCTCTGTAGTATTTAAGAATGATGTGATGCCTTAGAGAGAGAATTGCAGAATCAGTTCTCAGTTTGATCTTCATTGGAGAAGTACTTGCTTCACAAGTACTTTTTTATTTCACTTTTTCTTTTAGAGAAAATCCAACATGCAGAAATTTTGCTTCTAGTATTTGCACTACATGGTAGCCAATTAGTGACTGAAGGTCACTCCATAACATACAGAGTTATATAACATCCTAATTTTTTGCTCCTGTTACTATGAGCAAAGGTAACTCCCCTTCTCTCCAAAAAGTATTTAGGTGTGCACTGTACCATTTAGAATCAATCTTTATTAGAAAAGCAAAATTTTCATATGAAATATTATTTTTTATGGTTATTTTTCCTTCTGGCATCTGCAATATAGGGAGACCGTAAATGTTAAAGCAGGTCTAAGACCAATTAATTGATGAATTTAGAAAGTTAAATTCATCCAACGAGATCCTTCTCTGAAGAACCTACCATATTACAGGGTCAGTTTCCAATGGACCCAGTGCCTTTGTGATACTCTGATCAAGTGATCCCAACTCATTACATGTAACTGATGTGTGGAACTATGCATGTCCCAGTTTTCCTAGGTCCTGCATTATGTACTCATATTTGGTCATTTTATGTGGTTTGCATTTTCCTGTGAATGATGCTAATCAGGGCAGCTGCAAGGGCCAATCAGGACAAAAGGGCAATCCTAGGGATTTTATTTTTTTTTTTAATTAACTAGACAGTTGGTCAAAACTATGCTCAGAGTGAAAGAGGCATACTCAAGAAAGGTATTACCATTATAAGAAAATAATTATTTTCATTACCATCAACAGAAGTAAAAATCTGAGTGGTCTTCAGGAGCCTTTTTTATATGGAGAACTTGATTAAGGAGCAAGGGTAAGTAGCAACGGAAATTTTAAAGCATACTCAAAAAAAATATATGAACAATACATCACTCAGGGCCAGGTCATACTCAGAGTTCTAAAGAAATTCAGTTGTGAAACTGCAGAATAACTAACAAAAGTATGTCCTCTTCTGCTTATTGCAAGCTCTATTATTTTCGATCAGAGTGAGAAAAGCCAAATATCAGATCAAGCTTTGTGAGGGGCTACAGAGGCAATTCTGGGAATTACAGACTAATGAGTCTGATTAACATACCAGAAAATTCATTTGCCTGATAATTAGCATAAAATATAATAGAAGCTAGAACAGGTGGGTGCATTAATAACTGTAACATACTGGGGCAGAATCAGCATCATTTTTATAACTCATGAAACAGAGGTTTAAAGGACACAGTGAGAAAACAGTGGTTCAGCGAGTATACTGCAGCACCAGCACTTATTCGAAAAAAACCAAAAACCAAACCCAACCACACTCTTTAAATAAGATCCTTCAGCAACAGTTCTGAAGGATAATTAAGGTTGCAAAAGATAAGAGGGAAGACTTTTCAGGGATTAATAATGGTTTGGAAGACAGGAAACAACAAGTTGGAACAAACTATTCATTCTCAGAAGGCAGGGAATTTGTCAGTGCAGGTACCTCAGAAGGCAATGCTAGGACCAATTTTGTTCAATAAACTAATGAATGATCTGGAAAAGTAAAAGAATAGTGAGTTCTGACCAAGTCTGACATTGGCCTGGTTAGCTCTCCATGGTAAATTTCAGAAAAATAAACTTGGAATGGGAAATAGAGGGCTTTGAAGCAGATGGCAAGTAGCTTATAAGTGAGGAAAACAAAGGAGTGAGGGGACAGAGGTAAAGTGAGAGATAACAGTGAACAGGAGTGGAAATGTTCTCAGTCCATCCGCCGCCTCAAGGCCGGGTCAGCTGTAAGATGTTACATCATCCTTCACAGATATGGTGAGAAAGTCTCCAATGGAAGTCTTCAAAGCTTCTGTGGCAATAGGAAAGCACATTGTCCAAGTGATTCAGTAGCCTTAATGTTAGTAACTCTAATACCTAACCTTAACCTTTCTTGCTGCAGTTCATGCCTATAGCTCACACCTTGAATACAGACAACAGATTAGTCCCTTGCTCTTTTGCAGAAGGCTTTCACATCTTCAATGCCCATTGTCATAATCCCACATTTGTCATGAAATGAGATACCCTAGACCAGTCATAGTTCTCCAGTGTGTCCTTATCAAGGCTAAATAGAGCAAAAAGATTATGTCACACGACTTGCAAAGTTCCTTTTGCTTGTACTTCTCAGTATGAAGTTTGTCCTTGTGTAACAGCAAGACATTGTTGACTCATGTTCAGGTTGTTATCACTATATTCACAGACTCTTTCCTGAAGGACTGTTGCTTAATCAGTTGTCTCCCATCCGATATTTGTGTAGGTGATTATCACTGCCTAACTGAATATCCCTATTGATTTACAGGTTTTTATTAGAAACCATTTCATCAGTTCACCGAGATAATTTTGAATTCCAGCTCTGTTCTCCAGAGGATTTATACTTCCTCCCAGCTTCATGTCAATGCCAAGTTCAGAACATTGCAAAAGTCCTGAAAAAACTCTAACCAGAAAGACCCCAAAAAAATCTGGCTAAGACTGTATATTTCTATTTAAACAATAACCACAAAGAGTTACTTTCTAGATTTACTATCAACCCATTTCACTTCTTCCCTTCTGAACTTTCATGAAGACCATGTTTATCTAAAGAAAAGATGTATTTCCTTGTTTTCTGCTGCTCTCCTATCCATGTGGATTGTTATCTTACCACACAAAGACACTGGTTGTTTTGTTTTTTTTTTTTTCTGATAAGTTATTTTGGTTGATAAACATCTTTTTATCTTCAAGGTGAATGTAGCACAAGTTGTTTCATAAGTTGCTCCACAACTTAAATGAAGGCCTCTTTTTCCCTTTTATAAATAGAAACCTTATATAAGCTCTTTTCTAGTTTTTCAGCGCTTCCTTGCTGTGATAACTATTGTTATGGTTATGCTTCATATCTTAAACATAAGTGCTAGTATTTTCAAGTTCTTTAAATATTCCAGGGTGATGCTGGTCAGTCCCATCCACCTGAAGACATCTAAGGTTTCTAAGAACTCTCCAACTTGTTGTTTCCCATTGTAGTCTTGAATCTTACTTCCTTTTACAATTAGTATTAATTATGCTGTAAGTACTTCCAAACAGTCTTTTCTGCAAAGACTGATGCAAAATGATAACACATCCTGCTAAGCCTTCTCATGCTCTTCTCGTAGTAGTTTTATTGCACAGGAGAGAAAGCAATCTATTTTATTGGTATTTCTCTTACCAATTTATTTATTTTATTTCTCTTACATACACATGGAATGATTTCCTATTACACCTGATGTCTTTTGTTGGGTGCCTCCTATTTTTGGTCTTGGCTTTTTTGAATTCATCCCTACTTTCCCATTGTGCTCTGTAACAGTCATCCTTCAACATCCAATCTAATTCACAGGTTTGGTGTGTGCATGCATGTGTTAGGTCAACAGTGACCTCACCATTTAGCAAAGATGGTTTTTGATACACTTCTTATTATGCTTTGTCACTGCTGGTTTTTCTTCCTATGTCCTTAGTACCACCTCTTTGAACATACTTCCCTGCATTTCAGTTTACTTTTTGTTAAAAAAAAAAAAAAAAAAAAAAAAGTTTCCATGCTCTTCTGCTTCCTTCCCTTCCTAAGCAGGTGCTAAAATTTTTGTGGTGGTTCTCAGTGAAGCTACTTTCACATTTTTCAAACAGTAATTTTGCACTATTTCAAACAGTACTTTTGTAACTGTTTGTTACTTCTTCTGTTGCTTTTCCCATTTTTCTGAATCAAAAGTTTGTCATGAGTGCAAGAACTGAGGGGACACAGGAGATGTGCTGTGTCCCCTCATTTCTTGCATTCGTGACAAACTTTTGATCAGTAATTGATTGAAATTATAGTAAAGAGTCAACCCAGGTGATGCATTGGCAAATTTAACGGATAGTCAGCATGTTTTCCATGGAAGTCGTGCCCCAGAAATGAATTGGGGCACTCTTAAACTAAGCTCTCCTGGGATAAAAGTGAAGATCTTCTCAAGGATATCAAGGGTTAATTAGTAGTTAAGGGATATAAAATTAATAATAAGAATAAATGGTCAGTTTTCATATTTCAGGAAGGTTACCAATGATGGTCTTCTGTGCTAAAGCTTATGCTCCTCAACACATTCATGAATGAAGTAGCTAAGTTTTCTGATAATGCAAAATTTCTCACTTCACTTACAAGCTGACTGTGAAGACCTGCAGGAGATATTGTGTTTCTAAGTAAACAGGTAATAACATGCCAAATGAAATCCACTGACAATAAATACAAAGTAAAGAACAGGAGAGGGAAATAACCACACAACGTAGACACAATGTGTTCCAAATTAGCTATTACCCCTTACAAAGAGATCTTGCTCTCATCCCAAAAAACATCATCTTCATGTTCAGCAGCAGATAAAAAAAGCAAATGAATCACTGGGGACTAATAGGAAAGGAAAAATGAACAAAGCAGAGACCATCATTGCGTAATTCTGTTACACAGTGTACAGTTCACTTTACCTCATCCTCCCCAAAAATAAGTATAACAATCATTCATAATGTCTTACAACCTACTAACTAGGGACACCATCTTTAATTATCAATAGCAGATTTAAAGCATCTGAAAATTGAGATCTGTTTATGTATGTTCCATAATTTAATTATGGAACAAACTCCACAATTCATAGAAGAAATCTCAATCAAAGACAATTAGATGCAAAAATACACAACAACCTATGGCTCAAGAAATCTTTAAAGTCTCAAGTGCCACCTGAAGGGAATTTATACATCAGTTTTCTAATACTCTTTC
>NW_010310306.1:0-20672 GCF_000700745.2 Antrostomus carolinensis | reverse complement strand
ACCATTGGCCACTTTTAGAATAATAGGTAAATGTTAGTTTGATGCAGTGCAGCTGCTTTTAAGTAACTGAAAATATGTGCTATTAGCCTGTTCCTAATTTCAGTAATGTAGATTGGCAGTATAGGACATTTTACTTCACAGGCAAAACAGGAGAATCCACTTAGGATCTTTTCATTATTAGTGCACCACGACTGAGCTTTTCATAGAAATTAAGTTCCTGCTCCAGAAAAAAAAAAAAAAAAAAAAAAAAAAAAAAAAAAAAAAAAAAAAAAAAAAAAAAAAAGAGGTGCAAATATAAGAGTGTGAAAGCCAGGATTTGAGCCCGTGTCACAAAAGGGGTGAAGAAAACAGAAGTCAAGGCTGTCTCATGCATAGTTATCCTAATCTGATACAGGCAAAAAATTAAGCTGGTGGGTTAAGAGTGGCAAGAACAGAAGATGGAGCCTGTGAGATGAGGACAGAAGGAAGACAAGGAGGGAGGGTGGATACACGTGATGGGGTAAGAGTCACGGTTGAGTGGCAGGGGAGCCATTACAGCTAGTACTGTACACACATAATAAGATAAATCAATTGCTACCTTACTAGGTTTATACAAATTTTACAGAAACATGAGGCTCCTAGTGGATGAAAAAGTGTTACATTGCCATCTAGAGCAGAAAAAGGGAAAATAGTAGAAAATCTTAGGTGAACATTGCTGCTTTGGAGTACAAAAATAAAACAGTAAAAACAGAAGCATTCAGAACCTCTTCACCCAGGAAATCCTCAGGAGTAGTAAGGGTGCTTTTTGTCAAATCCTCGTGTGAAGGGAAACCTCAAGTCAGTACAAGGTAGGACCAGAGCTTTGGCACCATATGGCCTGCAGATGAGCCTCAAACTAATAGGTTAGAGAGAAATACCTGTGGGACAGACATACTTGATTTGACAAGCCAAATCTCACCAGCGGCCTTGTCTGGCATCCTCTTTCTAAAAGGGCCAAATGCTTCAGAGGAAGGCCCAGGAAACTGCGAAGGAAAACTATATACTGAGGTTTTTGTTGTTTCTTTTTTTAGACTAAACCAAATAAATCAATATTTGGTTTTTGCACAATAGAATAAAAGTTTATTCAATTTCTAAATCAATTTTCATGCCCCTGATATAACTATGTGCATTCTCTCTGCAGCAATATAAATACCAGTCAGTAAGAGCGTATTATTATTGAAAACAGACAACTATACTTTTTCTCTAAAACAGTTGTGAGACAAGATTTTAAAGAAATGGATAAGGAACATATTTCGAGGTATGCTTCACAAACTCAGCAGTTTTACAAATTAAATGAACTTCCCAACTTTTAAATTTAAAGGGATGTATAAAATCCAAGCTAGAAGAGTGTGTGAATACTCAAACAGCCAAATTGTCCCCTGAATTGCACTGCTGCTACTGGCCAATGCCTTGTATCTGCGTTAGAAATGCAACTGCTGGAATAAAGAGCGGAAAGCTCATAAGCAGTGGGGTGGCAGGAGGGAGAGGAAGGCACACTTGCTGATGGAGGGAGGCAGTGCTGCCCCTCTGTAGCCTTTTCCTTGCATGGACCCCACCACTCATAGCAGGAGAACAGTGCCTCCACCTCTACACTGCATTGCCTCCACCTCTACACTGCATTGCCTCCACCTCTACACTGCATTGCCTCCACCCCCACTGCCAGTGCCAAAATTGCCTTCCCCACTGCCACCACCGCAGATATTCATACCATCCAACCTCACAGATAGCGAATGCCTCCATCTCCCACAGCAGAAGCCAGGGCTCCCCATGTTCCAGGCTCACCTACAGCACCCTTATAAATGAAAGTGCGGTGAGAGAAGGACCAGTTTCCACCATGCCACAAAGCACAGCGATACCTTCAGTTTTTTAAAGCATCAATATCCATGATTGTCCATACAACAGTCAATTTACAGTCTGACAGGGCACCTGGTTGCTTCCAACTGTTGTGCTGTCTTCCCTGCACAACCTCCACAAATCTGGTAAGTCACAACAGCCAGATCTGTTTGCTTAGGACTGAACAAGAGCAAAATTGAATTACCTCTTTTTATTAGAGAAATTTGTCCCAGAGGAAGGTGTTGAAATCGGTGAAGCAAGAAAGCGGGAGAGCATATTATGGCTCACTGCGTTATGAATGGTCTATGAATACACAGACAAAGTAGTCTCCAAAGCTACCAGACTCCAGCTATGGGCTCCATGTTTGATTAAAAGATTATAAATGGTCAGACACATACTCCTGTTCTGTTCTCCAACAGTTTATGACTCCTTTCCATTTTACAGTACTCAGTGGCAAAGCTTGACTAGTCCAGGCATGCACTGAGACTCTGACTGTTTACCTTAGTTGATTCAAGCTGACATGTTTGAAAATTATTATATCCATTTGTTCTGCTAGATATTTTGTCTCCCTTGCTTATACTTCTTAATTTCTCTCTTCTCCTATTATTGGTCTTATGACTAAAAGCTTTAATTTATTCACCATACAATGCTTTTACACACATTTTCTGTCATTCATTACACATTGTCTCCATTGTCTCCTACTATCTCTAGGGTGTAGTAAGAAGAATTGAGAATATAAAAAGTTACACTACATATTACCTCATATGTCTGCCTTAGACTTTAGCTATTGAACTTCTATACACTTTAATAGAGCAGACTTTTCCCTACTGAAATTATTCAATCATGAAAGTTTAATAGTAGGTGTGAGCCCATATAGTATCAAAGTACAAAATCAGGAATGTTAGCAGACACAGGAAAATGTAATCAAGATACATCTTAGCACCTCAATAAATCTGAGGAGAAAATTATCAGAATAAAAGATAATCAGAAAGCAACATAATCCCTGCCTTCTTTTGTATCCTTATCCTACCTCCTTTTTCTATCCTCTGTCTTCCTGTTCCAAGCTTGATTTTTGTCCACACTGTCATACGTGGGGTTTTTTAGCACTATCCTCACACAAGTATATTTCAATCTTGACAGAAAAATTATGTCCAAATCAATACATCACTTAATAATTAAAAGTTCACACTGACATGTCATCACTTCTGGGCATGTGCGCAAAGAAGAACATTCATTACATGTACAAGAAAAGACTGTGAAAACTTTTCTGCCTAAAAAGTGATTTCTTGTCAGGATCTCAGTGGATTTTTACTCCTTTTTAATCCATTTCAATTAATTTTAAGCAACATTCCCTACAGTTGCTTAAGTTACTAAATATTCAGATACCATCTTAACAACTGTTTCTGGTGGATTTTGCTACCATGACTAGAAGATTCAAAGCATGGCCCTCCCCACCAAAGCCAATGCCTCCACATACTTGCCTTTGAAAAGAAAGCCCAGAGGAAGATCCTGCTATCCCAATTTTATATCTGCAGAAGATTTCCCTGATGGAGTAGGGGAATAGCCAGCAGGTATCCTCTGCAGGGATCTTCTAGTGGAATCACTTAAAGGAGGCTTAGCTTGTTGAAATTCAATATTTAATGTTCTGAAATAAAAAGAACACACAAAAATCTTACTAAACCTAAAGGAATTGCTATAAGGAAGCAACAGGTAAAAGCCAATGGAGCAGAACTGTGAAAGCAGATTCTCTGATTGCAATTTTTCTGTGACAAGTGCTGATAAAATTACTTCTTCAGATCAATTTTGCATTAACAGGCATTGCCTGGTCTGTGAGGAACACCTGCAGCTCTCCTTCCTCAACCACTTCTTACACTTTGACAATATCAGAGAGCAAATGTTTTCAGCAGGTCAGGATTTGGAAAGCAATGGAAGGCTAATTAAACTAACCTACTCTCTGAAGCTATGATTAAAATACAACCTTCCTTATACCCTTAAGGACAAATTAGGAACAAGGGCATCAAACAAGAATCTACAGACATGCTATAGTGTGAAAAAAAAGATGCAAGCAGTATATTAAAAAAAAAAAAAAATATATCTGCTGATGTTGGGAAAATGCACACAAGAGAGAGAGTACCTTGCTGACCTCTACCCAAGTATCACTTTTATGAACTGCTAGGATTTTTTTGGAAACAGCCAATAGTCTCAGATCCGAGAGCAGTTCCTCTTGATCTCCTTCCCAAGCTCTGGCACTAGAGAACTGCATTAGAAAAAGAGCTTACCTCCTTCAAAATATAAATGTGCTTTCTGCCTAAAAGACCACCTAGTTATTGCAATGATTATTTCTGTCTAACCTGCAAGTTATAAGCTCCTGGAGAGTAATTACAAAGCATCTTGTAACCACAAATATCATAATGAGGCACACCCACTACCTCTTATTACTTCAACCAGTGCTTAGCTGCAGAAACCATCCTTCAGCCTACATTCATATCACTAAATCTATACAAATGCACTCTAAAACCTTAGTAGTGCTCATTACAATCATTTTATAAGTCTGAGCATTTTTTACATAGAGCTCTGAATTAATATCTTCTTTCCACAATAATTCTTCTGCACCTTCTGTCACAGCGTCCTGTAGAATTTGTTTAGGTCTTTCTAATTCTCAAAAAATGGAAGGGAATATGGATCATTGGAAACTAAAATTGCCAGGTTAAGTACCACCTTGTATTTTTATGGTTTGCATTCATGTAATGGGAATGAGATTTATGTCCCTAACCTTGAAATATTCTGAACTAATTATTTACTTAATATTTATGTTAAATTATCTATGATTGCAGAACTGGCTATGAAAGCAACCAGAAAAAATTATGCAGGTGGCCTGTAAAGCTAATTTTGAAGTCAGCTGTACTAAGCTCATGCAGTGGTCTTGCAGAATATTAATATAGTGTTATAAACTACAGTACCCTCAGGGTGTTCACCTGCCATGGAATTTAATTTACTTCATATCTCATCTAATAGACTGAATCTCATCTATTAGGTAAATATAATGTGAATATGTTTCCTTGTTTCTCTGAGGAGTTTATTGGTAAAACCTGGAGAGGCATTCCCACAGAATCTTCTACTGCTATAATTAGCTTGAAATTGAGCTAATATGCCTTTTCTGTATTAAGCAATACAGAATATACAGACTAGGCACAAAATAGCACCGTGCTCAGAGTCAATGCAGCAGCTGCATTGCTCACACAACACATTCATGTTTATTCTTTGTGTTGCAAGGAGGAAAAACTACAGCAGCCTCTGGGTACTTCAGCCAGAGGCCATGTCTCCACCATGTGCCAGCTGAGAGGAGCCTTCCCCAGGGACAGAGCTAGCTCTGCCCTCGGTAGCTTAAGTGACACATTCTTCTGTCTAAGCAGACAGACCTCAATTTTGTAGGATTATGTGAACAGTTAAGTTGGCTGAAAACAAATCAGGTATTATCTGCAGCCAGCATCTCGGCACAGCCTCAACAGTGGGGGTGGAAGAGGGTTTGAATGTGCTTTGTCTCTGTGCACTTCTTGCAGTGCCCGATGCCTGGCTGTGGCAGTGCCATGAAGGTGGCATTTGTTCCCAGTACATCCAAAGCATCTTGAAACAGCAGCTTACTGGGCAGGCTGATAGGCAGCACACAGTAAAGGCATTTTCTAGGGAAAAGGGTAGCAGGTACATGGCATAGAGAGGAACACACATTCTGATCATCTCTACTCATACTAAAAAATGTCCTGGTAAAAGGAAGACCATTGCATTTTTTGCTTCTGCTTTCTTTTTACATGGACTCTTCTGCATATGACCTGCTGCTACATAGTATTGTGCATATTTGGTTTATTCTTTGCAGCCTGTTATGGCTGCTTAACACAAGACCTCTCCTACACTTAGTTCCTTCGTGCTACTTTGTCCACCAGGATGGACAGACTCATAGACACTTTTTCAAAAATCACAAGAGAATATAGCCTCACAGATACCCCAAAACAAGCCCATTTATCCGTAGCCTGCAGTTCTGTGCATGAAGTGTTGTCAGCATAACTCCCAAGGACAGGTACTCCAGAAAAGCTAGTAGGAGCGGGGAATTTAGGTACCTGACATGGTAAGTGTTCTCATTCTGTGTATGCCATTTGTGGTTCAACTTACTTATTATGTCAGACAGAGGAAAAATACATGCAGGATGCATAAAAGCAGAAAAATGCGTCTCAAAAACAGCTTTAGAGAAGGAGAATGAGAAAAAGATAGAACCCATGGGCAACTTAAAAAATAAAAAGTAGATGTTATAGCTCACTGAATCAAATATGACATTATAGTGCAGAGGAAATTGAATTCATCTGTACTCGATAAGGGTGGCTTCATTATTCACTTGTGTCTTTGCTTAGTTATGACACTCATGACTGATGAGACCATCCCCATCTCATGAAGATAAATTCAATATCCGTAGTATCATTCTAATATATTCTCTATTTATAGAGAATGCATTTAATGGATGGTGGTGGGATAGTATTTTTATCTTCACTGGCTCATGAAAGGAAGGAGCATAATTTCCCAGAGCTGACACTTGAGTGAGTCGATATGGTCCCCTTTTCACAACTGCTACATTGAGGGTGAAATTCTCAGTATGGGGACATGGTAGAGGGTAGCATAGAGGTTGACTTCACTGACTTATCATCCAAAATCTGAATCCAGTACTGGATCAAAACAGAGAAGAGATTTGGCCATTGGCCATTGTATCCTAACCCCGATACTTGTCCGCGTGTGAGCAGGCCACCACCCTAATATAGTTAATATGAAGAAGCACCAATGAAATGTGCTGATATTAATCTAGTGCTGCTCACACCTGTAACTTCCCTCCTCTTCCTCCATTCGCATTCAGTTTTACAAGCCAGTGAAACAGTTCTACTTGATGAGGTCTCCTCCCTCCTTCAGTGGCATCATGCACACCTCTAGCAGACTAGTTTAAAAATGTGGAAATCTTGGAAAATCTTCATCAGAAGTGATCCCAGAAGAGATGTAAAGCATATAGGAGGAGGTCAAAGGTAGTTATCATAAATTTAATTTACTATGCGTCTGTAATTTATCACTAATCCATTCAGAGTGTTCACATGCCTCTTCATAAGAAAGGTTTTTCCTCATATATCTGGGGGGGGAACGGGAGAACTCAAGTCAGCACAGGTTTCTGAAGTGCCATCTCCATGGAAGCTGCTGCTGAATCAAAGACACATCCACACATACACACCAGTTCAAAGCACTGGTACGTCTGGCAAAACCAAAGCACAGAAATTTCTCTCAGGAAACTTCTGTCCAGATCAGGATAGACATTCATTAATTGAATATTCATACTCTCACAACAAGACAAGTGAGAGATCTTACTAACAGGTAAAAGAAAACTTAGAGAAGAAAATTCTGGAATAAGCTGCACGTACAGAATTTTCTTTTAAATCCCATCATTTGACAGCTGGCATATGTCCACAGCATAATGATTTATATAATTTCTTGTGGGTAACTTTTGCAGCATGGCTGGGTAACACCAGTATTTCTTGGTTTGTCAGTGTCTTCATCACAGTCGCTTTGAGAGTTTCATAATTTCATCTGGTGCAGGCTGAAACTTGGCACACAAATGCATGAGGAAGCCAAAGCAAGAAATAGTTTAATTGCTAGAAAATTATTACATACTGCCTCTGTTCTGGAGTATGGAATATGATAACTTGCTTTGATTATCATATGCATAAATTATTAATGGCATTTTCTTCTTTTTTGGTCTCAAACTGTAGTTATATAAAGCAGACATTTTCTGTCCTCATCTATATGACAGCATTAATTTGTTAAGCATAGAGCAACACTGCTCCACCAGATGATCAGTAGCAAAGAGGTATTATGCAAATAAATACCAGTTGTATAACCAACTGAAATGCAAAGTTTCAACTAGATCTAAGGTGTTCAAAAGATAAGAAGGAAACTGAATGGGGGAAAAGCGACAAAGCAAAACAAAACAAAACAAATAAACCCACAAACCAAATACTTTGTTTTGGGTTTTTTTTACCTAGTTTAACAGAAGTGTAGTAAAAGTCATTTGTTTTAATGTACAAAGAGCCCCCTACATGATCCTCCCAACTACCTTTCATTGCTATATGTCCTGATTCACTGAAATAAATCTGTGCACTATTCTCAGGTTCCAGGAGGAACTCAGAAAAGCCATTTTTATAACTAGCCCTAGAAACACAGACAAGAAATTGCATATGTACATGTATGTGTATATAAGTAATGTATAGATTTACTGGAAAAAGCTAGGTCTTTTCTTAATTCAGTGGAGCCAGGCCAATTTACACCAGTTAAAGAACTGCCCCAGTAACTCACTGTGACATTTCTACTTGGCTTTTATAAAGTTTTACGTACTTTTTTTTTTCCCTCTGATTTTAAATACAGAATTTAATTGATACAAGGTCTGAAATATTATCAGGTAAACTAATTTCAGATGGAAGTATCACTTTCCAAGTGATCACACTGTCCATCTAGTTCACTTCCCATAAAGCCTCTATTCAGACATGTTTAATATTGATATCATACTTTTTATTAAAGATTTTCAAGATACCATGGAATTTTGAAACCTTATACACAAAAGTGTTTCATAGTATAGTATAAAAAAATAGAAGGATGCAAAATGAAGGTTTTTTCTTTCTCTACATACAGTGCATTGGCGACTTTTCCTACTATACAGAATAGACTTTCTGCCACAGTTGAGGTAAGACAAATGTTTAAACTACAACCCAAATAAATTCTAATCATAAAAGAGAAAGGTATGATTAATACACAGTAAACCAGAGGGGAAAAAAAAAATGTATAATTAGTGGCATTTTGATCAGATTATTCTGTATTTTCTCATCAAAAAAAGTGTCAACTCTTTCGCAAAGGAAATATTACCCTTTCCTCCCCACAACATGCAATTCAAGTTCAATAGCACTCTATACACATTCATTCCCCAAGTGCTCCACTGGTAACACAATTGCAGTAATTAGAGCATGATCATGTTCTATGAAACAGATACTAGTTCATTAATTAGAAGATGAAAGTAATTGATTATTTCAACAGCACGGCTAAACACAGGGGTAATCCCACAGAGATCTGTAGGGGTAGATTTGTCCAAGATGTGCCCTTGACTTAGTTGCTTCTCCCAGGAGGTAGCTTTAAAGGAGCACAGCCTAACAAGGTAATAATTACAGATTACTATTAGTGATAGTTAAGTCATTCATGATCTGTTCCTCTTCACAAATTGTTACAGAACTGATGTGTATTTCAGAGGATGTATTTGCCATTTACAATCATCAGCCAGACACTTAGACAGACAATTGGCACATGGATGCCCTTGGCCACCTCTTCTGATGATGTTCTGGTCAGATAATGTTCAGATCCAATCTCACCTTTGCTGTTGTCACAGTGGCTCAATAAATGCCTATCATTTATTCCCTGGTGTGGCAAGAGAAATCTTTTGAACAAATGAAGATTGAGCAGTAAGAGTGAAATATCCCTGCTTGTGCCACCTTCCTTATCTTTGTCACTGAGCACGTGGCTTACCAAGAAGACATGCTGCAGACGAAAATCCCCTCACACAGCTTGTTAACACAGATACACAAATCAAGCCCCTGTGTTTTGGCATTCAGACCCTAAGCACATGTTCTCAAACACCATTCTGCATTAGCTGACGAACCCCTAATTAGAATCACCAAAGGCCTAATTATAGCAATGACTTAAAACAATCTGTTCACATTTTTAAAAAATGCAGCACTTTTCATGGAACCCTCAAGCCTGCACTGCCAAATGAAGCAACCACGTCCTTCTTTTCTTCTCACCTTGTCATAGGCAGATTTCAGCGTTATTGCATCTGGCTTGATTCAGACATTGTACTCGGTCCAGCTCGCGGTTGACCACATATGGGTGTACTAGAGGAGGGGGAAAACCAAGAAGCTTTTCCTTACCTCATTGCATTCCTAGTAATCACTTACCCTTGGCAGTCATCAGCTCTTGGCAGCCTTCCGTGTTCCCTGAGTGCAGAAACAGGTCCAGTCTTGTGCTGGCAGCAGGAGCACCAACACCACTGCAGAGGGCAAGGGCAATGACAGAGTGTCTTGCCACCTCTCACCTGTTAAAAAGCAGCCAGTTCTCACCTTTTTTTTTGTGCATGCCACATCTTTTCAAATAACGGTGCTCCCCTTCATGATACTGAATAGTGAATCAGTTAGAGTTCATCCAAAAACTCACCAAGGGCTGGGGTCTGAAGTTACCAAGTGAAGCCTGGGCTGATGTGAATCAGTATGAGGGCACTGGTCTCCATAAAGATATGCTGGTGGACATGTACTGAGGATACTTTCTGTAACCTTGCCTGAAATGATTAAATCAATCCAGATTCTTTGATATGGACACTGTAGACAATAACAATATTAGTCTCAATAAAATGATACTGAGGGTAGAAGACCTTTTCAGTTTCTTTATTTGATTAAAGCGATTCTGGCTCAATGTCTCCTGCATATTATCCCATGATGTAATTGAATAAGGAGATTGAAACAGAAAGCTGCTTCTAAGTAAGGGAATACTTCACTGGGGCTTTTGTTCTTATTTAGTATGGTTTAACAATTCCTTCCATTCACTGATTACGGATGCCTGAGAAACCTGAACACTCCTGCCTTGCCTGGATATGGATATATTCCATGGCCCATCATGTTTGGAAGCACTCATGATTGTAATGGATAAGAATCCAAAATGGTAAAAGTAACCACTAGGGTCAAGTTCTTCTCTTCCTCAGATACACACATTAATTCCAGGATATTTGTAAGTGCCAGTGGAAAAAAAAAAACCCTTTAGGTCTTTTTTTTTATTGTGTCAAGAAGTCAAAGAAAACCATTTAACAGCTTGTGTGCTGCTCACTGCTAAATTCTAAATGCCACTGTTGGGTTTTTCTTTCCTGTATCATCTTCTGTTTTTTTCAGGACAACTTATGACAGTAGTAGAAAAAATATCAGAACTTTCTCAGTTTTCAACATCATCCTGTTCATTTAGATTAATACTAAATGTTTATTACATAAGCTAACAGCATAGAAGAGTATTAAGAATGGAAAACTAAACACTATGAATTAAATCTCTGCTGCAAGTGAAGCCAGTAAGAATAGGGTAAGGTCAAATACACCTAAGGGAAGCAGTGATTTGATCTACGGATCGAATGGATGCAGATGTTTAAGGATATGGTCTTCATTAAGCTGCTCCTTTAGTTCACAATGAAATCTAACTTAAAAAGCAGATTAAGCTGAAGAGATAATTCTTCTCCTTTTAAGAAAGCTAAGTTATATATGTATCACAAAGACAAAAAGCAACTTGCAATTACTATTTCTTTCTTTAACTGGTGTTTCTAAATTTCTAGTTTCCAAAGAGTCTTGCAAATCCACTCAGCAAAGCTGGTTACAACATTTGTCATATGCTATGGGTGATAGATATAATCCTATAATTTCCAATGCAATAATGAGTGGTTTAATTTTCCATTTCTTCCCTCTGTGAGATGGTGCCTGGCTTTGAATTTTCATTTATGCCTGCATGAGTACACAAACCTAATCTGCATCATTGTGAAGTCAATACCTGCTACAATTTCTTTTTCATTGTTAAAAAGCAAAGCCTGACCTGTAATGCAAAGACATAAGAAAAAGTTTATCCCATCAGGAGTCTTTCTTTTCTTTACTTTAAATCTCTCTGATATGAGGATTCATTGAAGGAGCTGTTAAGAGCTGTATCAGTTTATAAAAGGTTGTTTTCCTTTCTTCTTCAGGACTTCCCGTGAAAGGTTAACAATAATTTTAAACTCTGTAAGGCAGCACATTTACAAACTCACTCAGCATTTTTTTCTGAGAAGCCAAGAATCCCTATCAAATCTGAGACTAATTCATGAGGGACTTAACACAGAGAGAAGTCAGAGCAGTTCCTCCCCACTGCCAGGGACTGCTGGGACATGAGAGCTGGATGATTTCCACCACCAAGGGAGAAGAGGGGGAGGCAAGGCAGAGGGCCAGGAAAACAGTCTTTGTTCTTCTCACACAGAGAAGATAGTGGGGAGGGTTGCTATTCTCTTGTCTCACTATGGAGCCTTTCCATCTTCCAGCTACCCCGAAAGAGAGCTTTCTTTTTTCCCGTCACTTCTTTCTTAGGGAGGGTGTGGAGGTAGGGTTGGGAAGAGCTGAGAACAGACAGCAACAGTTTATTGTTCAAGTATTTCCTGTCCAAAACAAGCTGAAAACCTCAAAACTTAAATACAAAACACATTTATCCAGCTCTTTTTACTGTGCTGAGAAATGGTTGTTAGTGTTTTATAACACAGAGTAAAAGGCAATGGCTTATCTTTAATGCTTGGAACCTCTTTGAATACATCAGCCAAGTAAGGCTGTTTATATTTGCACATGCTTGTGCATGAATACAGCTGCAAAACTGTGTATTAGGATGGTGGAAAGAACAGACCAAAACAATTTTATTTGCATCGAAAATGGTTGTACGTGTGGGAAGGAAGGTTCTCAAAATATAATTTTCCAATACTAATGTCTTATTTACACATACAATTTTGATTTCTTTTAGGGTAAAATAAGACCTCAAACATGAAAGCAAAGAGAAATAAAAACTAGTTTATCTAAACACTGAAGAGTTTTGCAGGGAAATATGAACATATGTCATTCATCTGAAGCAAAACATCTCAGCAGTCCTATAAGGAAATGCTTCACTTCTGTTCAGTTCAATATTCAATCTGATCCTTGTAAACTGTCACAACGCTTCATAAGAACTGCATTTTAGGGTCCACACACCCCCATTTTTCCAACAAAACCTGCTTGCTCTGAACTGCTTTCCAACAATGGTTCCCATTTTGTACCGTGACAAGTCCCTAAAGTCAACCATGCTGCCGTATGGGCAGGGAAAGCTGACCCATTGAGGGCAGCAAGGTATGAGTTATTTGCACTTCAAATGATGAGAGAATCACAGTGGTGCCCTAGTAAACTACAGTTTAAAAAAAAAAAAAATCAAAATACACTTTTTAACATCAAATCGTCACAAGATGAAACCTCTTGGTTTGGTTAGATAAAATGGGACATTGTAAATCACATCGGAGCAACCTGAAATAAACATTTTGCTTTTTGTTTTTGGTCAAAGATTGTCATGTTTTTAAAGGGAAAAATAGAATTTTCCAAGAAAAGTAGAGACGCATTTTGATAAGCCCTATTATTTATATCATGGGCCTGAATCCATACCCATCTACTCTGTTACAAATTGGGACTAATCCCAGCATACAATTGAGAAATCAAATTCCAGACCATTCAAGTGACACTTTATACTTAGACCAAAAAATGTTCATCCTCAGGTTTAGTAACATGCCCTAAACTGCAACTCCTGGATGCCATATTCCAGCACTTTACATAAGGACCCTGGATGCTCGAGTCCTCCTCCAGCACAGTACAGGGTAACACAGAAAAGACCTTTCCCTTCAAATTCTTTACCATGCCTTTGCTCATATAAAATCTCCTTGGTTTTCAATTTATCCAGGGAAGAATTTTCAAGGAAGTCCAGAAAATTTTGATCTGTAGTTGAGAAAAAACAAACATCCCTTTAGGTATGCAACTATGCCACTGTGATAATAAAAACAAAGGCTTCTCTTCTACTTCACAATTTCCCAGATTTACATAAACTTTATCGAAGTAGATTGCAGGACCCATTACTCCAAGGTAGAAAAGTAAATATATTTATGCCTTTTTATATATGAGATTTCTTATGATTTGTTAAAGCCACAGAAGCCACAAAGCAAACTTCTGAATTCTTGTTTTCCTTTTCATCATAGCTCAAATGGCTCTTCAATCCCATAGCTCTTCCTGAGGTAGTTTTGGTATGCCTGGGTAAAATCAAGCACAAGTAAGGCAAAACACAGTTTTCCTGAGCAGTAATAGATACTTATTTATTCTGGAACGGCACCATGCATTATTAAAACCATACTAGTATCATAATTAAGTGTTTTTTTAAAAAAAGACACAGACTTATGATTGTAATTATGTTTATCTTCACATAATATCTTGTTATCAGTACAACCTGCTGCCCTGCCATGAAGTTGCATGGTCCCTGAAAATTTCCTGACAGACACTAGTGAGGGATGTACATGCTGACAAAGTTACTCATCCATGCTCCAGCTCCCCCACCCTCCTTGGAGTTTTTAATTATTTCTGTAACACTTTGTTTGCGATTAGGATTACGCGATTTATTTGTTCAGACTGGGAAGTCTCTTCTTGATGGGCTGCTGTGTTCAGTAAACAGCTCCCAACAACAAACAAGGATTTAAATAATCACTGTGTAATCAGTAGGCACCAGCACATCAGCTCTCATCTCTTCAAATCCAGGTAGCTGTCTGTCAAATCAGAATGTTTATCATATTAAAAGTTAGATGCTTAGCTGCACTAGAATCATCCCGCCCACTTTTTAAGGAGTTTCAGTGAATTTACCAGAAAAGGGTAAAAGACTTTCTTGGTTTGCATGGATTCTGTTGCAACACGTCAGGTTTTTATTGAACTTAGTATGAAAGTCCTAAGCAGTACCAGGAGTAACAAGGCCAGAGTACAGAGCAGCATTGACTGGCTGTCCCCCAGCACATTTTGTGCCTTGGAGGGAATATTAGACTAATCAAGTAATAACCCAACGACATTCGGCCCCAATTAAACACCTTTCCGACAGCTGCAGCTAGTATCTTTTGGGTCTGGCAGGTACATGCTTACTCGTTACAAATACACCTGTGTGTGAAATAGCTGGTCCTAATTAAATTTTAACAGGAGGCAATAACTGCTTCAAAACTAGGCAAAATAATCGTATTAGGCAGATAATTCAGAAATCTAAAATAATCTCTTTTATACTATTAAATCAGCTTCCAATTTTATTTTTATAGGCTCGCTTATTTTCCAACACCTCATATATTATCTTAAACACTTACTTACATTTTTGAACCCCTAAAGCACAGCCAAGCATTTGCATTTAAGTTTAGGCAAATATTGATTAAGTTTATTAAAAAGACGGGAATATTAATATGGGTCTGGAGGTTGTGTTATAACTTGGTTGCCACTGTGTCTTCTGGCTGCAGAAGCCCAGAACCTCTCAAGGAGCTCAAATGATAATGAAAGTAACCTCTGAGCTACAAGGTGTTGAACACACATGTCAGCAAGCGAATCCAAGCAGCAGTGGGGATGCAGGCTTCTTACACACTCTTTGCCAAGTTCTTTAATATAAAAAGATTCTTGGTGTTAAATCAATAAAAGGGAGGTGAAGAGTAAGTAGAAGGAAAACATGTTAGATGAGATAAAGAAAAGCTTGAATCTCGATAAGAAAAAATGGGTACTTAAAGTGATCACTCTAGAGTATAGAGTGTGATTTTTAAATTACTTATCTGATTAGCAGGAGCTAATCTGTCAAGTAGAAACAAATTCACATAAATATTCCATAAATTAAATATTTTCTTGTCACTGAAGCTGCTTTCGATTGTTGGTGGGGTTTTTTTCCCCTCAGAAGGAGACAATTTATTACATTGATTTCAGTCTCCAGAATGCATTCTGCAATTATGTAGTTTTAATTGTCTGGCATTTTCATTTGTATTAATTTAAAAGCTAGGTATTGACAGGAGTTAGAAAGAAAATCTGGTCTCAGATCTGTAAAAGAATCAACTAAAATCCTCTTCAGCAGTGTACTAAAATACAAACTGAAGCATGTGCTTAAGTCCATCCATACTCAGTAAAGTGTGTAACCTGTGTTTAATCCTACCTCTAATGGGACTTAAACAAGTGCAAAACAGCATGAGGACCTACACCTTTATTCTTGTAGCTGTTGGAGGTGTGTGTTGTGCCTTACAGACACATGCAAGAAGAGTCTGGGATCTCAGCTTATTAACATTTCAAGAATTTATTGCTCAGCTGCTGTTTGTTTTCTCTGACAACCAAATGTTATGCAGGGCACTTTTGCCAGCTGCAATCTGATTAGGTATCACCTTTTCCGTAACACTGCCAGGCCAGTCAAACTGTGGCATACAGAGGGTTTAACCTTTTGTAGATCTCATAATAAACAACTCCAAGTTTCAGGAGAAAATCCGTGATAGAGAGAGCCTGACTACAGCTTGTAAATCAAAGCACTCAGATAAGATGTGAGAGCCAGACCTCTCAGAGTTGATCATGCTGACAGTTGAGCTTTAAATTCTTGCTTTATAAATCACTTCCCTACCAACCAGCTGCAAAACCAGGATTTGTAAGCCAAAGGAAAAAAAAAAAAAAAAAAAAAAGACAAGGTTTTATTTTGGATTTATTGGTATGCTTTGTAAATCTGTTGTAGGACTTACAGATCTGATTTAAGATTTGTTAATCCTGTTTAGGATATGGAAATTTTTTCTCTGACTTACCACATACTGAAATACTTTAGTAAAAAACAAACTAAAAATCACAGTTTAAAAGGATGGCATATAAATCAAGAGTTTGCAGTTAAGATTTGCTGGCAGGTTCTATAAATTGCACAGTGCATTTATAACTCAGCCTCTTACAAGGGCAGATTTATAAATCCAACTTGCAAATTGTCAGACAACTATTATGGGCTCCATTCTACTCTGAGAAACAACAGACGTGCTTCACTGTGCTTGAAAACCCTCTCCTTCTTCATCTCCAGCCTCTCCCCCAGCCATCTCACTTGCACCAGGGGGGAGCGAAGCACCATCACCAGGGTACTGAGGGAGGGAAGAGACCTCCTGTATCACCCTCACCCTGAAAACAAAAGACCAAATGTGGAGGAAAGGATCTGGGGAAGGAAAAACAGGAGGTGAAGTGTTGGTTACAGTTCACGCCTGCGGTTACACAGACTTCTGGAGCAGCCTGAGTCAAAGGCTCCCTCCTCAATTTAGCTGGGGGGGAAAAAGAGAGCTGGGAGTGCTAAATCCCAGGTTGTCAGGCCTCAGGCACAGAGAAAAATTAAACTTCACATTCAAGGCAGTGGAAAACTGGGTCTAGTGGGAACAAACTAAAGCAAGTTGAGGAATTTTCTTCCCTACTCCCAGTGATGCCGCCTGCCTTTCTCAGATTACAATGAGGAACAACTCTGGGAGAAACCCTGGCCTTGTGATGGCAAATATCCCATTGATTTCACAAGGATAAAATTTCACCCTATAAAAAGGGTATTGGCCAGATTCACAGGAACGCTCTGCCTGCCCCACACCACCCTGGTGATGACAGGCAGCTGTACACTCTCTTCTCTGCTACCCATGAGGCAGCCCCATCTCCCCTGGGGAGGAGAACACGGAGCCAGGAGCAGGGGCTGTGGTGGCAGCATCCCATGGCTCCAAGCTGCTGCCTGCAGCTGCGGCTGCTCTCCCTCAAGCCCTGCTCCCAGCAGCATCCCTCCATAATGATAAGAAAATGTACACATGTACTGGGGGTTTGTATACTTCCTTGCAGGTAGTTTTACAGTAGCCATCAAAGTTTATACAGAAGCTGAGTCATAAGAATGAAAATAATAGCACTATTTAATAGCACTATTTTTTCTTCTAGAATTATTTTTTTATACCACATGAGCAACCTGATTTAGTTGAAAATATCCCTGCTCACTGCAGGGGGTTTGGACTAGATGACCTTTAAAGGTGCCTTCCCACCAAAACCATTCTGTGATTCTAGGATTCTATGATAAGAAATGGCTACTCATAGACCTTATGCAAGAGATACTTAAATGCATTAATGCCTTTGAATTTTTCTTACTGTGACATTTCTTTGACTTTATACCTTTTGAAGGAAAAGGAAAAAGTGATCTAAAATATTTTATTTCTCTACCATACTAGAAATTTGGTTCTAAACTTCCATCATTGACTTGCTGTTCTCTTTTGCTGAAATGTGCTTTTCCCCTGAATAGCTTGTTGCTTTGGATTTCATACAAAATAAAATAAATACAAGGATGCTAGCAAATGTAAGTTATATAATTACTTATTTCATTCTTGCTGGCATTTTAGAGTCAAGTATCTGATCATTGCAAAACTCAGCAAATATGTGTGTGTGTATATATATATATATATATATGGAGCTAAATTTTCATGGAGTTTATGTTAAACATGCAGGATAAACGGCATGTTCAACTGAATCTAAATACTATTACAAGGGTAACTGAAGCAAGCAGTACAATTAGAAACAGGGAAATTTGCTTCCATAGCTTTGCGCCTAACTGAATACTCAATTTTACATGCAAAATATAATCAGAACTGGAGGATAGGGTTGAGGGAAAATGGTTAATATTATATAACATGCTAAGTCAGCCCTTTACAGACTATACATTTAAAATGTATGAAAATCAATTATCTTTAAAACAGGCGCCTTTTTTTCTTTTTCATTGCACGTTCCAAATGATATAGCCTCACTGTCCCCTTGTGCATGTGCCTGACAGATGCAGAAATTTACAGTTTGTCCTTTTCCCTTGTGTTTAGCCTAAATTAAAAGGGGTAAGAAGAATACATTTGCAATGAGAAAAAGTCTGTGGGAGGCCTCTGAAAGTCAGTCTTCACATCAGTGTTGAGGAATTGTAGCTATAGTGGGAGCAACACTATAATTTCCTTAACAAAGAGACACTACAATTTAATAGAAATAGAGTCTTTTCACATCATTATCTTGCAGGTGATGAATGAAACAGACCTTTCCCGCAGCAGTCCGACTGATCTGTTGCAATGCTGGCACTCACTGCTATTTTCCTCACTCCTTCTCTGGTCTTCTTTGGGGAACACAAGAACAGTTCTCTTTCTTCAATAAAACACAGATTTGAAGTCAACCCAAAGAGAATGCTTCTAGATTGGAGGCAAAAGGCACTTCACAATGTGCTCTGCAGTCCGCATCTCCTGATCATCTACATCAGGAGACTTAATAGAGCACAGGCTGTGTCCATGTTCTTGGGTTTCCTTTGAATGGAGAGACACAGAAGGGACACAGATCACCCCTGAACAGGATGAGTATGAGAGGCACAGCTTGACCTGGGATCTATGAAGCCCTCCAGCACCCCAGGCAATATAATGACAGGGCCAGGGAGAACAACACAGGCAAACCACTGAAACTAAAGGTCCTATTTCATAGAAGCGTAGAATGGTTTGGGTTGGAAGGGACCTTAAAGATCATCTAGTTCCAACCCCCCTGCCGTCAGCAGGGACACCTTCCACTAGACCAGGTTGCTCAAAGCCTCATCCAGCCTGGCCTTGAACACTTCCAGGGAGGGGGCATCCACAACTTCCTTGGGCAACCTGTTCCAGTGTCTGACCACCCCCACAGTGAAGAATTTCTTCCTAATATCTAATCCAAACCTACCCTCTTGTAGGCCCCTCTTGCTTTCTTGTAGGCCCCTTCAGGTACTGGAAGGCCGCTATAAGATCTCCCCGGAGCCTTCTCTTTTCCAGGCTGAACAGCCCCAACTCTCTCATCCAGTCCTTGTAGGAGAGATTCTCCAGCCCTTAGATCATCCTCGTGGCCCTCCTCTGGACTCATTCTAACAGGTCCATGTCTCTCTTGTGTTGGGGGCTCCAGAACTGGAGTACTCCAGGTGGTGTCTTACGAGAGCAGAGCAGAGATCTCTCTGTATGGCCTCTCTGCCCTTGAGAGTGTCCACAGGACCTCCCAATTTGTTGTCATCAGCTAACTTAGTTAGCAGTCCTTCAAGCCCTGTATCCAAGTCACTGATGAAGACATCAAGAACACTGGCCCCAGGATGAATCCCTGCAGGACTCCACTAGTGACCAGTCACCAGCCCAATGCAACCCCATTGACTAGAACCCTTTGAGCCCGACCCAGCAGCCAATTGCTCACCCACAGCAGTATGTGTTTATTCAGTTGTATGCTGGACATTTTGTCCAGGAGGATGCTGTGAGAGACAGTATCAAAGGCTTTACCGAAGTCCAAAAAAATTACATTGACTGACTTCCCTTGGTCAGCTGTATGAGTAACCTTATAATAGAAAGAAATTAGATTTGTTAAGCAGGACTTTCATCTCATGAACCCATGTTGGCTGGAACCAATGACTTGCGTTGTCTTACAGGTGTTTTTTGATAACTCACAGAATAATCTTCTCCATAATTTTGCCAGGCACAGAAGTTAGACTTACAGGTCTGTAGTTACCAGGGTCTTCCCTGTTGCCCTTGACAACATTTGCCAGCTTCCAGTCAACTGGGACCTTTCCAGATTCCTAAGAACATCAAAAGATCATTGAGAGAGGTCTTGCTATGACATATGTCCACTCTTTAAGTACTGTCGGATGGATCCCATCAGGTTCCATTGACTTATGGGGATCCAGCTGGAGCAGCAAATCCTGCACAAGTTTGGGGCTGGTAGGGAGTTTATCATTCTCACAGTCATGGTTCTCTAGCCCAAGGCTCTGGGGGTTCCTGAGCCCATCCTCAGTGTTGAAGACCGAGGCAAAGAATGCATTGAATGTCTCTGCTTTGTCTTACGTCCTTGTTTGTGAGGTTACCAAGCTCATCAAGTAACAGGCCAATGTTATTCCTGGTCTGCCTTTTGCTGTTAACATATTTTAAAAAGCCCTTTTTATCGTCTTTCACAGTACTAGCCAGCTTTAACTCTAATTGAGCTTTAGCTGCACAGATTTCCTCCCTGCAGTGGCGAACAGCATCTGTAGTCATCCCATGATGCCTGACTTTGCTTCCACTGGTCATATACTGTCTTTTTCCACCTTAGTTCTAGAATAAGATCCTTGCTCAGCCAAGGTGGCTTTCTGCCTCACCTGCTTGACTTCTGGCATTT
>NW_010310305.1:12320-21582 GCF_000700745.2 Antrostomus carolinensis | reverse complement strand
GAGGGGGGGCGCTGGCGTGGCCGGCGCTGAGCGTGTCCGTTCGCCCGGCCGGGGCCGCTCGGCTGAGCGCTGCCGCCGGCCGCAGCCCGCCTGCGCTGGTTGTTTACCGCTCCCGGCGCAGGACTTAACGGAGCCGTAATTGCCGGGCGGGCAGCGCCCGTGTAGCGCTCCCCGGTAATTCATACTCGGTAAAGAAGTGGGGGGGCTGTGTACGGACAGCATCGGTAGGGGAGGAGCGACTGGAGGGTGACTTGTGCTCCCAGAGGGAAGTGTGTGATCGTTCCCAGAAACAAGCCCTCTGATAAAAGGCCTTCCCCTTGCTCGTTGTTGCATAACAGGAGGAGTATATTTGAGGGGGCTAGATAACTGCGAGCCTTCTGTGAAATGCGGTGTTGCCGTTCAGCATCAGTCAGTCTGGGAGGGTGGCTCTTTGTGTCTCATAGCTGAACTTGTCGTGGAATCTCTAGTGCTTTCTGTTGATTAGGAAGCTTCACTTGAAATAAAGCCTTTTAATGCCTTTTTGATCATAAATTCTTTCCATTAAAGGGGGATGGACCAGTAACTGTTACTGGAAGAATCAGTGGCTTGACTGATGGTGATCATGGCTTCCATGTCCATGAATTTGGTGACAATACAAATGGTAAGGTGTCTATCCAAGCTTTTGGGTTACAGCTGTAATGTGATTGCTCAGCTTTAAAGAGCTTCTTTTAGTGTTACAGCAGCAACAAGTTTAAGTGTGCTTCCATCTCATGACTGCAGATCTGTGTTAAGGATTGAAGACATTTCCTAACGAATTGCTTCCCATTTAATACTTTGACCATGTTTAGGCTGGTGTTCAAGATCTGACATATCAAGCACTAACCTAAATACTTTAACAACCTAGTGTTAAAAAAATAAGAAAGCTTTTAGCTGAGCCCTGAGTGTTCTAGAATGAGTAATTTTACTTTATTGAACTTGTAAGTCTGTAGTAGGTTGCTTGCCTTCAGAGGATTAGTAGAACACCTAGCAGGAGAGTAGCTATTTCATCATTAGCGACTTAGCTCCTTCTGGCTGTAGGAAGACTTCCTTGCTGTAGTGTATAAGCCACAGATTTAAACTGGCTACTGCAAAAAAAAAGCTACTTTTGATGGCTGTGTTCTGTTTCAGGGTGTACCAGTGCAGGTCCTCACTTCAATCCTGAAGGCAAGCAGCATGGTGGACCAAAGGATGCGGAAAGGTGAGTTTAATGTGCTTGGCCTCTTGATGGGTAGCTCCTCCATGCAGCAGCTATCAAAGTGCAACTTTGTGCTTGGGAAGCCACTTCATGACTAATGCTAGGGCAATACCAGAAGAAAACTGGCAATTCCTTTCTAGGGTCAGTTAATAAAGGGTATGATAACTGTACAGTGGTTTGCTAGACACCTTGGCTCCAAGACTACAGGTACAGTGTAGTCTTTGGGACATGCTCTTGGTTTTTTCATAGCCTGGGGAGCAGAGGAAATAAAGGCTCTTACTGAGTGAAGGTTCCTGAGGGTATGAGTGGGGACAGTTCATGTGTTAAACCTTATTTGGTCGGTGGTGACCTGCTTCTGTTTCAGAGCCAGCTTTTGACAGCAGGGGCCTTACACTGTCAATTGTTGAGCTGTATGCAGGCTTGTCATGTGGCAGATGAGGATTATCAATGGAAGGTACTGAAGCTTCTGGGGAGACTGCAAGATGAATACAAAGCTGTGTGTGCCTGTGCATGGTGGCTTTTTGTTGGGTGTGCTGAGCTGTTCTTGCCCTGTTAGGTACTGTACTTCCTACAGTATCTAGTCCTGTGGGGCTGTGTGTCAGTACGGGGTCTGATGCTTATGCTGAGTGTCTCTGTACATCAGAGGGAGCTGAAACCTGGTTCGGCCTCAGGAAGTCGTATTCATGGTCCAGTTCCCTTCAGGGAACCCTGGCATGTTTCAGACCTGATGTCCAAGCAACTGGTCTAAATAGTTTGCTGACTGGGAGGGGGCTGCACAAGAGCTGAAGGCCGGTGTGTAGTGAGTGGAGCTGGGAGCAAGTGTAAAAGATAGGCTGGTGTTGCACAGGTGGGGTCTGAACTGGCACTGGGACCAGCTTGGCACTGTGATTGGCTTTGGAGTGCTCACATTTATGTCCATGGCTGCACTGACTGCTAGGTTCATACCTGAGTGTGGAGCTGCATGGCAGACCAAGCAAGCTGGCTGCTAGCCGGCTGTGTGGATGACAGAGCAGCATGAAATGGTGTCCTCATGGGCTTCACTGGCAGCCAACTGCTCCAGTGCTAAACGTCAAAACTGCCTGAACATCGTGGCTTCTGCTGGTTCTGCTTTGTCAAATCCTGCTTGTGGTGTAACCTGCCTGCTCAGGCAGCTGTAGGCTGGGGAATTCCACAGGAGGGTGTAAGAACTAGATCACGCTTTTGTCAGTGTAGAGTTGAAATGGTTGAATTGAAGCTTCCTGGAAGCTTACATCAAGCAAATTCCTAAAAGAAAAGCTGCCCTTGACCTGATCTGATAGGGCTTGGCTAAAAATACCAAATTGGTGCTGTGCTGTCTTGAGAAGCTGGTAGTCAGCATTCAGTGAGCTGAGCTGGTTGCCCTGCATGCATGGAGACTTGTAGAAATGAGTTGGTGTTTGAGGTTCTGAACCTGGGTAGAGAAGTCTTGCAGAACATCAACCTGTGGTTTGAGTGAATGGCTTGTTTGGGGCAGATGTGTGGGAAAACAGTACACTGGAAGGTCCAGCCATTCAGTGAAGCCTGAACTTCTTGAGGCTTAGTTCTGAAGGCAAGCCCTAGCAGAGATCTGGCTCTGGTGAGAACTGTGTGGTAGGGTGTAATGCCAAGTGTGCGGGGAAAATGCTGAGCAAACTTGGATAGTCATCCCTGGTTCTGATGAGAACTTCACTAGCACTTAATGCATCCCCTTTGACTTGTCACTTAACAAACTGCTTTTACTAATCCTCTTTAAACCTAAAGCCTGCAGCTGCCCGTGGAATAGCTGATTTGTGATGCAGACTAAAAGCTCTTAAGAATAGTTGCAGTGTTTACACCAAACCTTGTATGTGCAGGAAAGGTTTTTCACCTCATCTGAGAAACTTTCTTTGAGCAAAGGGAGATGGCATCAGGGTGGAGGAATTCTTGGCTGTAAGGACTGTGCACTGTTGGCTTGGCTTGTTAGGGAGTGATGGCATTTCTTCCCCCAAAGCTGCTGAAGCTTCCAGTTCCCAGTTCTATGTAGGACTGAATTTTAATCATCCCTTGAACTAAAGGAGGTGAAATAGTGGAAGTGGTCAGGATTGTCTAGGGGTGATAAAAATGAGGACATATGTGCTCTTTAAGATGGTAGAGTACTTGAGTGTAGTAACTGTGGATCTTGTATTGTCCAGGCTGTGATTTAGAAGAGCTGTCAATTTAACCAGATTTTCTGAGTTTCTCTGCATCTCTGTGTAGACATGTGGGAGACCTTGGCAATGTGACTGCTAAAGGAGGAGTGGCAGAAGTGGCAATAGAAGACTCCGTCATTTCTCTTAGCGGACCGCGTAGTGTCATCGGACGTACCATGGTGGTAAGTGTCTTGGTGCCTACTTGGAAGCTTTAAGGAACTCTAGAGCAATCTTGCCAGGGAGTGGAGACTTTTTGATGCTGGAGGCTAGTCCCTGGTGTTTGCTACAGAACTTGTAGTGCAAGATTTCCAGTGTGGGCAGTTCCTTGAAGCCTTGCCTGAAAGTCCTCTGTGTATTAGTATGGCTCTTCACTGCCATGAGGTCTTAATTTTCTGCCTGCCTTCTGAAGGGGTTCCCCTCCATTTAACTTTGCCTCTTGCAGCTGTGAGTGACTAAAACAGCTTGATTTGCGGAAGGAACTGGCTGGCTGGCACAAGTGCTGTCACTGGCAGGTGTGGCAATGGGCACTTCAGGGTGCTGTTCACCAGTACAGGTCTGGTTGCTGCAGGTGTGACTTGTGCCATGGCATCCCGTGGGGGCAGAGGCTGAGTGGACTTGGCTATGAATGAGCATTATCAGTCTTGTGTCCCTTGGGACTCGGGAGTGTGCTGTGGTCACTGTACTCCTGCATGAACCAGGCTTGGACTGGTGCCCAAGGAGCAGGAGATGGGTCATGTAGCACTTTGGATGGTGTGGCCAAGGCACTGCACCCACAGTCCACCAGTGGTCAGGCTTGTGTTGTAAGGGTGAACTTGACATTCAAGTCCAAGCTTGCCCTTGGACTAGTAATAATGCTTTGGAACATGGAGTTTTGGTGACTTCTAGTTCAAACAAATGCAGCTGAAGGCAACTCATCTTTTTAGACAAGCCCAGTCTTAAGTTGTAGCACAAGCATCAGTTTGGCATTCAGTGTTACATTAAGTACAACAGGTTTTCTTGGTGTGACGCCCTGCTGGCAGCTGACCGTGCTGCTTGGCACTGTTGCTACTAATGAGTAGTGAAAAATGTTGATGAGTTGTGCAGTAACATGAATTAAGGTATCATCTTCAATTCTCTTCTAGGTCCATGAAAAATGTGATGACCTGGGTAGAGGGGGAGATAATGAGAGCAAACTAACTGGAAATGCTGGACCTCGTTTAGCTTGTGGTGTAATTGGAATAGCAAAGAGCTAAGTATTGTACCCGAAATGCTTAAGATGGCAGTGGTAAATGGTCTGTATCTCATTGCCAATGCTCTACTTGCCCTTCCTTGTGCAAGCAAAAGATTTGTCACTTAATCTCATTACTACTCTGCGTTCTGAGTATCACTTAGACTGGTGAAGACTGACTTAATTTTGTATGATGTATATTGCAATTAAAGTGACCCTGATGGAATGTCTCTGTAGTCTTCTGCTAAAGCATCTGCTGTAACCATTAAGTATAACTTCCCAAACTGGACCACCCATTCTATGTAATGGAAGATGTGTAATAGCAATCACACCCCGAACACCAGAACTTTGGAATGCTGTGGATTTGGAGGATTAGCCTTAGGAGCTCTAGCAAGATGACTCACCAGAGAGGCACTGTATTGTATCAGGGCTTCCTCCTGGCAAAGTTGCAGCATCTGTAGGTTTCAAACTTGTGTAATAAACTTGCTGGGCAAATAGACCTTTGTCTTGCTGTCTATTAAAAAAAACAAAACAAAAACCCTCTACCTGCTGACTTGCTAACATGGAGAAGTGGGCCTGGACTTCCTCAGGTCAGTAGTTAACTTGCTGGACACCAACAGCACCCAACAAGTTGTGTCCAGCCAGGTAAGACCCGAGATCAATGTGTTTCTTGCTTTGTGCATTGCCATGTGCTGTCCTGTGACAGAATCCCATGTCCTGTGGTAATAACCTGACCCCCTCTGCACCTCACAGCTGGGCTCTTGGGTAGCCGAGGACAAGGGCTGCTTGGCAGAAATGCCTCCTTGCTGTGAAATGTAACGAATGGCGTGTGACACTCGCGTGGGACTGCGGTGCGCGTCGGGGGAAGCCTTCAGCACATCAGAATAGTCTGGCTTGGCCATGTGTCCTTGTGGCCTGGCTCTGCTCTGGCTGTGAGGGTTGGACTGCTGTGGGCTGGGGTGCAGTGGAAGCCTGGATCTGTTGGTGTGCACAGCTGTTCTTCAGGCTCTGAAGGAGTCTCTACCGGAGAAGGGGTCTTAAAACGCAGATCCATAGGGAGAAGTTCCATATTTCATCAAGCTTTTCAGCAGTGTCATCACTGTACTAGCGCCAGCTTTCATTATTTTTATGTACCTCTTAAACACAGATTTGAATTTCAAGTCTTTTAATAGAGAAAATTATTAATTTTAATGAAGACTTGTATCAACATTCCTTTATCTTGTACATAAGAGATATTAATGGAAGTAGTTGGTTGTAGCTCTAAACACCCAGGTTCCAGTGTAGCATGTTACAAACCAAATGGCTTTTGGTAGCATGGCAAGAATACTGTAAAAACACTTTAAACTCATTGCAGGTAGCAAACAATTGTCTGTACAGCCTCTACCCACCTGCACCTCTGCCAGGGGATCAGTCTATGCTCTGGTTCAGCTGCTGCAGTGGAGTTAAGATCGTGACTGCACTTTTCAGCTCCCTCCTTAAGCATCAGGGATGCAGAACACTGAATGCCCACAAATGCCACCATCACCTCTTTACAAGTGCAGAGGACTGTTACACTGTCCCCCAGTTCCCTAAGGGGGGAAAAACACCATGTACTTGCTGACTGCAGGTGGCAGCTCCCCTGCTTGCCCCCTCTCCCAGCTGCTCTGCACCTGCCTGCTTTGAGAGCCTGGTATGTTCAGATCTTGACTTTCAAATCTGTTATCTCTTGGGTTGAGCGGCTGATGGCACACTAGCCTAGAACCTACTGAAGGACCTGTCAGTAATGCTGGCCTTAGGTGCAACAGGCAGGCACAGGCTCAGTAACCAAGGTGTTAATTGCTAACACTAGTGTCTTTCTCAGTAATGTATTCTTACTAATTAGTACTTGCATACAAATTTCTGGCATGTCTTATTTTACAGCAAGAAATTTGGTAGTTGTAGAAGGGTAGGGTACAGTTCTACTGGTGATGCTGCATCACCAGTAGCTTTATTATACAATTACTCCTTCAGAAGGCAGTTCTGCAAAGGATGTCTGAAGTTTCCTTAGGCTTTGTTTTCAGTTTCCCAAAGAGGGAAATGGCGAGAACGTGAGGTGGCATTTGTGTGAACAGATTAAGCCTTCTGTCTCTTTCATTCTTGTCTTCAAATCTTTTAATGGTGTATTCATTAAAAAAAAACCTCCTACCTCCTTACACACTTATGGCAGTTTTCACTAAGACAAGTCTTAAACATAAGACATAAATGTCTGGCTTTGTTTGAAAAAAAGTGAGTTAGTTCCACTGGCCCAGCATGAAACAAACATTAAGGACATGGGTTTTAACACATGGAAGCTGAGTTCACTACAAGTATGTAAACAGGTTTTTCTCTCTTTATTCTGCTATTGCAAGAACATAAAAATATATGTCCTCTCCCCAGTCTGTAACTTCACATCTGTTTTCCCACCCCCTCCCTCCCTCCCCCAGAAAGAATTCCCTCTGCCGCAGAGCAGCTGTGAAAAAGTACTGATGTAAGAAAGCAGCTGCCCTTCACTTAGGGAAAAAAACCCAACTTTAAAAGTAGAACACACCTATATCGAAGAGAAAAAAAATAATTAAATATGCACAGGATTCATACAATTTTTCCACTACACTTCTAGAGTTAAACCAGTTTGAACAGAAGGCCTGGTGCCACCCGAGCGGCCCATGAGTGAGCAGGTTTGAAGGCAGCGCTGCCAGGGCTCGGACTCCGCCGTCTTTCCAAGCTGTTTGCACCTGAAGGGCCGACCACCAACAACTAGTACTCGCCCTCTTAAAATTACGTCAGTGATATGGCGACAAGATGGTAAAACTTACACAAATACAAGCAAATGCACTCTCTGTCCATCAGTCCCGCAGGTACAACACTAGGTGGGTAAAGATTTGCAACCTACCTCTTGCAGGGTTACAGGAGGTAGACATCGTTAACAGACAACAGTAGCAGCCCAGGCTTGTGTCAATGAAGAGGCAACGTTTTCACCCTGAGCACCCTCCCGCCTCCCTTCCTTTTCCCAGCCCCAGTTAAAAAAAATAGGTTAGCATTTGATATTGTGTTTTGGTGTCTTCGATTTCTCTTTCACCCCAGTTTCCAAAAAGCATCAATGAATTAACAAGCACAAAAGATGCTGAACTGGTGTGCTTCCTCGCCCACCACACACAGTAATTTTATAACATCACAAGCAGAGCAGACTAAGCATGTCTGAAGGTGTCCACTTTTTAAAAAAAGGCTAATTAGGGCAACATTTACCACAGAACCAGTTTGAGGGCGGGAAAAGAAAAAAAAAATAAAGAAAAAAACTGATTGCATTGCAAACACTAAACAGTTAACTCTTCAATTAACATTTTAAAACCACTAACTTTTACCTAGTATGGTCAAGTAGATCATTAAAATGCAGCAATCTAAAAACCAAGATGACTGTTACAAATAAAAATTTGCTTCTGTGAATAGCTACACAAACAGATGTATTTCTTTTAACAAATATAAACAAAACAGTCTAATTTAGACTCCAGTACAGCATTAACAGTTCAAACTTTAAGATGTTGAACACTCCTTTTCCACTTCAGTGCAGTGTAGGAAGAATAGCACACGTTAAAGTTTGTTACGAAAATAGAGTTTATTAAAAACACATCCCTATTGTTTTGAGGAGCTTTCACCGTTACCTTTTCTTAAATTAAAAAAAAAAAAAAATAGAAAGCACTTCTACTTCTGATTTGTAAACTTTTTAAAGTCAAAACTTTAAAAAAGTTACAGCAAAAATGGGTAATATTTTAATCATATCTTCAGTATCTCATGTTATGTTGTGGCTATTTTAAATAGAAGGGAAGCAATCAAATTGCTTACAATTCCCCACCAACTACTGAGGGGCTGTGATATAAGCAGAAGCAAATATAATACAGCAGACTGTACAACTCTAAAGCTCTACACTCCAACAAATGTCACTGTCGTCTTTCGACAACTCCCAGTCCCTAGCGAGGAGCCTCCGCCACGGAGCCCACATCCTTCTCCGCTTGTTCCACAGATGAGGTAGCCTCGGATGTCAACTCTTCAACAGGTTTTGCCCCCGTAGGTTCAGGCTCTCCTGCAGCAAGTTCTGAAACAATGTCTGCATCTTCCATTTTGCCGCTATGAGATTCATGGTTTTTGTCGCCATCTGCCCTGTCTGTCACCTCTGTTTTTTCCTTTCCTCGATTTTCTTCCTTGTCTCTACGAGACTCCCTGTCTCTCGAATCTCTCTCTCTATCTCGATGTCCACTGGACCGCCTGTTTCTGTCCTCCAAGTCCCTGTGTCTATCACGCTCAGGGCTTCTTCGTCCCCAGTCTCGCCTGTCACGATTACCAAGTCGCTCGTGATCTCTGTCATCGTTGCGATTACCGTAGCGCTCACGATCGTTTTCTACCCGATTTCCGAAAGATCTCCTCCCAAACCTTTCCTGGTCTCTGTTAGGCGTGAACGTCTGCCTGTCGCTCCTGAACTGCCTCCCATCTCTGTTATCCTCGGGTCCGCCTGGCCCCCCGCTTCCTGGCATCCCCCCAGGTCTTACAAAGTGACCCGGCGGTGGGAAGGGGGTTTTCATTCCGTGGGGGGGAGGCATCCCAAAACCCCCTGGCCCTGGCGGCGGCCCTCTGTGCATCATGTGGGGAGGCATGTGTCGTGGTGGCATCAAGGGGAAGCGCTGCAGAGGA
>NW_010310305.1:0-12296 GCF_000700745.2 Antrostomus carolinensis | reverse complement strand
AAACCAGGCCGGGCACCCAAGAGGCCAGTGGATGGAGTCTGCAAGCCAACAACTGGGGCTGGTGGGGGCGGCGCAACGCCTTGAGTGCCTGAAACAAATGGACACACACACACACAAAGTAAAATCAGAGGCTGACAGGAAGAAAAAAACAAACCAAAACATTTTAATACTTTTAAAAAATGGCCTGCAATTATCTCAAAAAATGAGTAACACTGAAATACGTGGGGGGGAGAGGAGCCTGCAAAGTGCTGGTTTACAGATTTATAAGAGAGCTCAGTCCTTAAGCAGAAGTTTGTCTTGTGCTAGGAGTAATTAATATTCAAATAGTAGTAACTAATCACTTATCCCAACGGCTTCCTTTCGTGAAGAAGCCACTGCTATTTTGCAGGTCAGAGCTCTTTCTGATCTCCAGCTCCATGCCCTGCTTTGTCAACTGACTGCAGACAAAACGCCTTCCCAACAGGTGACGCTTTCCAGGCTTCCCAATTAACGACACCTCACCTCCTCTCCTTAGCTTTAAAACCTTGCTCCTCTATTATAACTATCAGCAAAATTGCATCTGGCCAGAATGCCTGAGATTTGAACTGGGTCATCAACGAGATTTTCAACATGCAGAGGAGGTGGCAGATGCAGTAAACTATGAAGGGAGAAGCAAGGTCAGAACAGGGCTGGGGTAAGAGCAGGAAATTACAGTGAGTTCAATTCACTGTTTTAGAGAAAAGGGATACATCAAAGTTTAATTTCAGTAGAAGAAACCTTGCGATGTAAACTAAAAAGAAACGCAACAGGTGATTTCTGGAATTTCTTTTAAATACAGTTTCTATCCCTTATAGCACGTATCCAGCAACAACTATCTTCCATCTTTATTTGTGGACTATGGTTTTAGCGTGGTCTTTGTGAGAGGAAAAAATAAATAAATAACTCTCCAAACTACCATTTGAAGAAGCTCAGCCCAAAGCCTGCTGGCATCAACACATGAAGCCAAAATGAACTGAGGATTACCAAGCTCCAGAGGAGGACTTCACACCAGTGTGCCGGCTTATCTTGCGTGCCTCCTTGTGTCTGACCTCCTAACAAACACCACTGTCTCCCGCACTCTGTGCCTTTCATACCGGGTCTCCCTGCTCTTTCTGCTCACTAGCAGTCACACACCTAAGAACAAGCTCTGTATTTGAGAAAGGGTGTTTGTGGGGTTGTTTTTTAAAACTCCCAACTGAAATTTAAAGGGATCAACTGCTGCCCAGCAAAAATCCCTTCTAATCCATCTTGCTCTCCTTTATAAATTTAAGACTATAAATAATGTTTTGTTTCCACATATATTAATAAAAATGAAAGTTAAGAATGCAGGTTATGTAAAATTTTGTATCTCCTGCTGTGGGTAAAAGTAGAATGTGAAATGGCTATGTAGATTAATACTAGAATTAAATACTTGGCAGTATCATCAGTGAAAACTGCACTTTGATTTCAGCTTAATGAGCACAGTGGAGCAGACATCCCGGAGAATCTTCCAGTCAGCTATCATAGCTTCCCTCTTCCTCCACCCCATTTATTCAGCATTTCTATCCCCAACATGCCTGAGCCTTCTGAAGAACGTACATGTTGCCCATTCACCAAACCACTTCTTATGCTTAACAACGTCTCTAACAGAAACCTTTTCATCTGAGTGCTCTTCACATTCACATTAGAAGGAAATTATATTTTGCCGATCAGAAGAGGTGACAAAGATGTGAATATTCTTCTGGTCCACAATGTCATCTTACCTTCCTCTCCAAGCAGTCACTTTTAAGACACGGCTTGATAGGTCACACTTTTTGAAAGAAATGTTCCAGCAGCAAGAGTATTTTCTGTTTTCTTTTTTCCCTTCTCAACTTTAAAATCCACAGCCCGCCCCCTCCTCCTGTTTGTAAACAGGGCGGTAAATCACCTAGCTTAAACTCCTCCCATGAGTTAGTACTACAGCTCTGACAACACAGACATATGGCTAATGTTGTCTTCCAAGAATGTTATTTTGCTCCGTTCTGTTGGTAAGTAAATTCTTCCACAGAAGATTAAAAATAAGGCAGAAAGGAATAACTGAGATCTAATGAGCTGAAAGGATAAGCACACACTGCTGCTCTATAGCAGCAGAGTAGATGTGGCTTCTGGCACCATGAACGTGAGGCAAGCGTGAAGTTGTTTTAAATTCAGCAAGTACGAGTAATTCAATTTCTCTACCGTATTTCTACCCAAAATGTAGAACAGAAGCAGCATAATGGCACCTGGAAGTCATTCTCTTTCAATCCGGACTGCATCAGCAGGGCAGCTGAACACTTATTTTAAATCGGCCCGCTGACATTTTCAGGCTGAGGGACACTGTAGCAAGTACTATTGGAGTTTGCTCGCTGTGCTGACACACCAGGCACTCATTAAAACTTTACTCCAAAGAGCCGCCCAGAAACACATCCAAGGTTCCTGAAAATGCTCAGTACAATTAGTGATACAGATTGCACGTGCGGTGTCTAGGAAAGTTTAAAGCCCTTTGTCATCTTACATAAGGAAAGACAATATGTAATATTTAAATAGTTTGTCAAACTTGAAGACATCCCACAGCTCCTAGAGAAGCAATGGAGTGATTTACTGCCCAGCTCGTAGCTGCGCAGACGAGTGATGGAATTTGTCTGTATTTTATTCATTTGTTCATACCTGTAAGCCTTTTTGTAGGAGCTAACCTTGTCTTCTTACCTATGGGTGTGAAATACGCCCAGCCCTTTCACCAGCTGCTTATTCTGCTCAACTTGGCTAAGACATGGCTTTTATCACAAGCCATGGCTTTCCATACTGCCGAAATAATCCTCAGACTTTACACCTAATACGTTAATTCTGTTCAAATGTGCAAAAATAGAGATTGCTTTCATAACTTATTTTTATTTGTAACTTTTCCCAGTGATGCACAGTGAAAGGTCCTCAGAACTTGTGGCCAGGAAGAACAGAGATGCAAGTGTACTATGAAAACACATCGCCAACCATGAGTGTTGTTTCAGAGGTGCAAGAACAATCACACAGCGTCAAAAGTTTCATAATTTCACTTTACTCATCAGACAGAGCCCAAAATGCTATTGCTGTCCTGAAGGGTCTTCTGTCCACAGAGGTCACAGCAATCGCCCTCACTGTTTTGATAAATTACATAAAAAGACAGATTTCTGTGTCACTGTAGTCCCATTTCTGATTATCTTCTCTTCTGGCTGGAAAAAGCCCATGTTCCCTTCTGATAACTATCAGTGTTACAAACACTAACAGAACTGAGAAGTGTAGCATCTGTTTTGGTTTTCTGGTTTTTGTGTTTGTTTTTTTAAACTGAACTGTGCTCAGGAAGTGATTACAGTGTCTCTTACAATCCACTGAATTATTCCTCAGCTGTGCAGTTACAAGAAGTGGAGAAATGGTGTTTTCTGTATCTGACACAGCAGTCCTGCTTCACATACACCTCCTTTGCAAATCTGATGGGAATAGATATGAGAACAAGAACTCAAAAGCTTATGATCCCAGCAGAATGGGCTAAAGGTTTACACTTTGAGCTTGATGCTGATGTTCTGCAACATTTAGCATGTCACATTAATTCTCCTGTTGTTTTCCAGGGGAGAATGATGCATCTTATAACTAGAACATTAAATACTACTAGAAAATTACTGAAAGAGGGACAATGTTGTAAGTTTTGTGTCTTTTTCTGGAGTTTGATACAGAATCCTTTAGCCCAGGCCAAGACTGTAATGGAAGAAGCCTAAACATCAGTTCACAGCTGAAAGAACTTGTCATAAATACCAACATTTTTCAGGGTAGTCAACGTCCACCACTGAAGCCAGCTAGAGCTTGCTCCTATTCATGTAAGGTGCTTCAACAAGGATGTAAGAGTCAAACTGCATTACGTGTAGTGTTGGTTACTGATATTAAGACTTCTAAAATTCCTGCTTTATAAAATGATCCAGGTCAAGGGAATCATCAAGGCAAAACTGAATTCCATAAATGGTGCTTGAGAGTTCATGTTCCCCTACCTCTGAGTTCTCATTTGGCAGTATTATGAAAGCAACAGCCATATACATAATTAACAAACATGCAGTGTTGGATATGCTTTTAAAACAGGCTACGGTTTTAAAACATTCGGAAATGTATTAGGTTTAGCACTGTTCATATCCTGTATTAATAAAAAGCTCATCCTTGCTGTGAAGGAAGTATCCAGTTTATAATACAGCAATCCTCTGATGAGCTCAGAGAATTCTGTAGTGTGTCTCTTACCATTTAATGAAGATGACAAAAAGATCATGTAGTTACTTAAGAACAAACCAGCAAGGGAGAAAAGAATAATAATTCAGCATGTGTTAACAGGAAATGAATACCAAGTTTGAAGAGAACAACAGTTATAATTAATCTTTGATAATATATAATTATCATTGTAGAAATCTGGGTAAAAAGAGCACTAGACCAGAATCTACAAACTGCAATATGGTATATTTAAACAAGGTAATAGATCACAGAATCTGAATATTTGAAACACAGCATCTGCAACAGCAGTTTATTACTGGTCCAAATTACAGCATTTGCTCAACACTAAGAACAAGTTGGCAAATCAAAAATTATTTTAAAGCCTGTCACTTTCTGCAATATGCACTTGTAAAAGGAGTCTAAAAATACCTGCTTTGCAGATCCTTTAAAAAATGACATTATGAGCATACACTCAGAAAACCAGTTACAATCTGGATAATCTTGTTCAAATTAAGAACAAGAAGCTACAACAGCAGCAAATATGATCAAAGATACAACTAAATCAAAACAACACGAGGGTGTTTTTTAAAAATAAGCACAAAAAATTCAGACACAATGTCCACGAGGGATCACTCCTCTGAAGCACAAACACGTCTTTGTTGGAAGTGATGAAAGAATTACATTGGAGGAATGAATGAAATTAGTAGAGATGAAACAGAATGTAACTTACATTACTAAGAAAGCATATGAAATCTTACAATAATCAATTTAGAATTACTTTGTAACATATCTTCCATATAAAACCTGAACAGATAGATAGATAAGTGTCATTTTGAAGTTACAAAAATTAGAAAAGAGCTCCTGCATTGGTACAGATTACATAAGGTGTTCTCAAGCAAGGTTAAGTTCAGATTTCTATGACAGTCTCTTCAAAGCAATCTTCAATCCTTGAATTCAGCCTGCTGAATTAAGTTCTTCTATCCTGCCCAAATATCCGAAGAGCACTTCTTCATTCTTCATGTTACACTAGTCAAGCCCCTTCATCCCTATTTCCCCAAGCAGAGTCCTCATGACATACTTCATGATGCTGTCAAACAAATCTTTCTTCCACCTTCTTATCTCAGCTTGGAGAGCCACATCATGGGAAAGTTTAACAAGCAGTTTGAGGAACTTCTTGAGAAACCAGTCACACAATCAGTCATCTATTCAAACTGCTAAACCATATACTTGTGAACATGAGGTCCTTTTGCCTGAAGCATTTCCCCTGTCTGCACCCTCCCAGGGCTAACTGGGGGTGATGCTGTACCTACTCATTAACTTTGTCCACTTCATTTGCCTCTGGCGTGTACAAGACCACAGGTCGGACACTAAGGCTACATTTAAACTGTTGAACCTGCAAGTACTTCTGGGCTTCGGGACCAGGATGCATATGTAGATTGCATCTCATGTCCACACACGTGGTGAAACCCTGGCACACTCCATTTCCCATGCTTTGATTTCCCTAGGACTGAAACCTGACACAGAGAATGAAAAGGAAGGAATGACGATGCAGCCTGGCCAGCTCTTGGAGGATGGGGAGGGCAAGACTTCAAGGGACACTTCTTTGCTATCTAGATCAGCATGAGTAGTGGAAAACATCACCTCTTTCATGTAGTCCTTCCAGCCTAAGGAGAGACCGGATCTGGACTCTCACATGCAGAGCTGAGCTCAATTGATAAGTGCATCAAAGTGGTTTTAAGAAGACAGTTTCATTTGTGTTAGTGTACTGAAAAGTTTTAAAAGCAAAGACAACTGATATTAATCTTTTATCTTCCAACACGTAAAATATTATAATCTCTTCCTTCTAGTTTTCTTGTATTTTATATCAGACTGTGAACAGTCACCCTTAACTACAAAATGTCAGGAGGGAAGGATTTTACATAACTCCTTGACTATAAATAGCTGCTTCTTGAAATAAGACATTCGTCAACGTAAAATGCTACTACTTCAGTAAACACACAGATCTCAACTATTACTTCAGGACTACTCTGTAAGCTCCACCTGCAATCTTATGAAAAGAAAAAACTCTCCTACCCCCTTGCTGATGTGACTGAATGTTGAGAGAAGTCACTCTGACCACACAGACAACTTCATCTGCCTCGACTATTCGGTAAACAAGTTAATAAAAACAAAGGCAAGTTCCTGATCTTCAGATTTATCAAATTCAGCTTCACTGAATTTGTAAGAATAAAAAAAGCAACTGTCCAAGTAACTAATGTGGGTATATAATTTACTTCAATCTTAATTTTGTAAAACCCTGTTCTGATGTGTATATTGATACAGCAAACTGCAGAGTAACTTAACATATTTCAAAGGCTTGGAGTAAAAAGTTCAAGTTACGCCGTACAAGACGTAGTACCTTGAAACTTCAAAAATGTGGTAATGTTGTATTACAATTTCAAAAAATGTAAGTTTATCATTAAGATGTGAATGTCTTAAATGCACAGTCCAATAATCCTTATCACTACAAAATTATCTCAATCCATGGTGTCACAGCAGAATTTTTTTAAGCTTTTCTCTGTTTGCCAGGTGTCCAAGGCACTCTCAAACAATTAGCTGCATATCTACTTTGATAGATTTTAAAAAGCAGACTGATTTTCAGAGAGAAGCAGCTCTTCACTTTTTGAAAAATGCCTTTTAAAAGGGTCTTATTTTGAGATTCCAACATGAAGGATCCAAGAATCCCTAGTGATATCTGGAAAATTTAGCCATCAAATTGAATAGAGCAGTAAGCTCTCAGGGAGACAAATCTTTGGGTTTTTTTCAGCGTACACTGTAAAGTTCTGGGCAGAAACACACTAAACCAAAATTGTCTTTTCCATTCACTGTTAGGCTCTCATCTAGAGGACTGAAATCCCACACATGTAATAATCTCATTAAAATTTGTAGGAAACAAGTCTCTTGAGTATATTCTTGACACTGATCCAGAAAAGGCCATCCTAAAACAAGTATTTAGCAGGCCTCTGTAATGTTAAACAGGACACGCTCCCTTTAAAAATCTGAGCAAGTTTGTATCATATCGTGAAAAGTAATTTATGTAAGGTACCCAAAGTTAGCTTGGTTTTGCTAGTCAAAATACCATTTTGTAATGTTTAAATAATGTAACGTATCATTAAAAAAAGGTTTCAAAACCTCTAATACTGCAGGGCTGAATAAAAGCTTTTGGGGTGGTTTTTTTTTTTTTTTCATTTTATTAAAATAATTTATTCCATACATAAAAGGTATGCCATATTTTCACAGATTTTAAAAAATACACTAAGGAAAATATTGTTTCTCTGTAAATTAATTTTATACATGTAATAGTTGAGTCTAAAACATAGTTCGTATGTCATACAGATGTTTTTTGTCAATTAATTTTCTCTATGGTATAAATCTGTATTTGTTAAAATCAGAGAGCATTTCATTCTGTCTTGAATTTGTAACTCAAACGTTACAGCTTTTTTGTTTCTTCAGAAAACAAATCTTCAATAATAAAAAAATAATTCCTGCTCCTTCTGTGCAAAATCAAGCCTCTAAAAATGATTTAAAAGCCAACAGAAGGGCAGAGATTTCAACAAGTTTAGAAAAATGTGCTTTACTTTCCTACAAACTGTGAGTCAGTAGCAAAATCAAAACCATATTTTCAATTCGGGGAACAAGAAACTGAAGAATAGATACAAAAATAAACTTACCAAGAAGTGGAATACCTTGGGTGACAGGAGCAGGTACATTAGTAGGTGCTACAGGAGGTGGAACAGTCCCATATATTTTGGAACTATCGGTAGTTTCAGCATTCCCTCTGGATCCAGAAACCACTGTTGGGATGGGATTTCCTACAGATGAATCTTTTGTAGTGTCTTCATTCACACCAGTTGCTGTAGCTAAGAAATAATGCATCGACATATTAAAAAAAGTCAGCTTCTCTGCTTGCACGACACCTTCCTTCTACTGCTGCTTGCCCAAGATTTAAACACTTACAATTTGGGATGTTTACTGCTGGAGTGTGAGGAACAGATACTGGAGGAGTTATAGGTGGTGGTGGTCCAGGAGGAAGAAAGCCTATAAAAAGGTATATATGAACACTGAGTATCACTTGACCAAAACATACTTATGCAGTTTATATGGCAGATGCTTTTATTTGTTGTATGGTTAAAAAAATAACATTCCCTGAAATATATAAATATACCTGGAGGTAAATGCATTGGGTTGAAACCAGGTCGTAAAAATGGAGGTGGTGGTGGTGGTGGCACTCCAGGAGCAAATCCAGGAGGTGGGATTCCTAAAGGCGCGGTGAAAGCAGGTGGTTGGAGTGCACCAACCACAGGAGGAGCTGATGGATGTGGTGGAACCTAAGAAAAAAGGAAGGGTAAAAACATGTTACCTCAAGACTGAATTGATTATTTGCTGTTCAGTTGTGGACCACTGTCTTCAGTGCTTCATCCATCAAAACGAGAAAACTTAAGCTACCTTAAATTACTTTGCAACAAGATGACTTAAATAACTGGTCTAACTAGCAGTCAAGTAACTCCTACAACTTAAAGTATCAACACTAACCTTGTTTGCATAACGATAACTCATCTAAATATACCCTTTTCACAGTAGCTGGAATTAATTTTTCCATCCTGCATGATACACTATAACGCACACAACTTTGGAGCAACTAAAAGCCTTTCTTTTTCACTACCTGAGTTTGTGTATTGAAAAAAAAAAAAAAATCTGATTTATAATTGCTCTGAATGAAAACTGATTTAAATTAAGTTGGTCCTTAGACTCATATTTATGAACTTACTACAAATACTACATTAATTGTGTGGGAATCAAAAGGAAAAAAAGTTTAATCAAAATATACTTTGCATTTAAAATTGATTTATTAAAGCAAAGGAGGGCTGTGTAGTCAAGTGATCATAACTGACTCACCTCCATGAACACCAAAATTTCAGAACTACTACACCAAGACCCTTCAGAACTCATTTTTTATTTCTAAAGAAGGAAAAGCCTTTACTGTTTTATTCTCAGAACTGAAAGAAGCAGCATTAAACCAAAGTAAGCAAAATATTCTCCTTAAACCCGAAGAAGATGCTAAAGCTGCCAAGCATCTGATACCACTTCAAACTTCTGTTCCACGTTCTTTACCAATGGCTAGGTTAGTGAGCACGACAGGACTTTTACTATTAGAATTTTAAAATCAATTAATTATGACAGGCTTTAATTCACCAGGCTCATCAGTAGATCACTGCTTTTCATTTTTAAATTGGTAATTTACTGGCTTATAATTACCTGCTGATTAGGCCCTGGCCTGAACTTAAGCTAACTAAGCAGGATGTGAGAAACTACTGGATACAACACAAGAAATCACCAGATGTGACAGATAACAATGTGAGCAGCTGACACAAGTTACAGATGGCACCATGAGGGATGGCTGGATTCTGCAGGTGGTTAAGGGGGTGTTATGTCAACACCCGCCAAACTTCAGAGAGAAGAAGAAAGGAGCACTGGGGACTAGGAGCTTGCAAGGCCAACAGCAGACGTGTAAGCATACCTAGGAGTACCATATATAAGGCCAAGACTACCTAGACCAACACTGAGTAACCCTAGAGGTGTTTCCATTAATCACAGTTGAAGCTTTAGAAAAAGTGCTCCAAAACCACAGTAACTAATCATCTCAGTAGGTATTTCTGTTTGCTTTACAGGGCAGTCCTTCAAAGTACAACTTAGAAAATTAGCTAGACATAGCGACAGATCTGTTGCTTGCAGTAATGTTTGGTGAAGCGAGAGTTCACGTACAGAGCATGTACACACCAGAAGGAATTGAAGAGGGGTATCAAGAAGGCAAAAAGGTTTAAAAAAGAGGGGAAACTTGCTAAGTGCTGTCAGTCCCTAAGTAGTTAAAAGCTGAGAAAACTGTGGATGAAGCATGTGTTCACAATGGCTTGAGAAGGTATAACGAATAGTAAAATATTATGATGGAACCAGAACAGAAGGAACATCAAAGGAAGATGATAAAGAGGATATTAATACCCAATTATCCAAGCTTAACTGCTGTACTTATTTTTTTTTAAAGTTAACCCACTCTTACAAGTTAAAACTTCCCTTTAAGCAGAAAGAAAAAAGGAAGGTGGTAAATATCTGTGCACAAATGTCACAACATCTCATTTAAAATATAATTTGAAGCTTAAGTTTATCTGTTAAAGAGATGGAACCAGTGGCTAATAAACACCGACAGACAAGAAACACATAGGACTGGTGCACAGCTTCAGAATAACTGGATAAAACAGAGTAATAAAAATGCTACTGGGGAGACCCTTTATTAATGGGGAGACAAATACTGTGAAAACCTGATATTTTACTAGCAACATTAGAAACTGAAATAACTAACCTCTCAATAACTAATGCTGACTGCCAGGTGCATCTCAATGAATGTGTCTTGTGTTCAGGTACAACTATTTCTTACTGCACACCTCCCAGATGGAGACTTGAAGGAGAACCATTGGGCCTGTGTACTTAAGAAGCACAATCTACCTACAATGCTCCAAGACAAGTAAATATGTATTAAGTACACCTGGAGTCTCTGCAAAGGAGGAGCCTGCCAGTTTCAGTAGGAAGGGTACAAGATGGATACTGGACCAATGCAAAACTTAACACACCTAGTTATAGGGAGAAGCAGCATGTGGGATTGATAAATACATCAGGGAATTTGGGAGGTACACACTCAACTTGCACTCTGGCTTCTGGCTGAAAACCCTTTAAATGAAGAAAAAGGACTTTGGGTGGGATTGGAAAGGGTGGCCACAGCAAAGCCCCTGGACTCCAAAGTGTAACCCTGGCAAAGCCTGAGCCATGGCTGACTGTAAAACAGTTTTGGTAGGGTAACACCAAGCTTCTCCAGGAGAATGGAACACCAACTGCCCAAAAGCCTTGTCAATAAATACTTAACACAAATAACATAAAAAGTACTATTAACTAAAACAACTCTCAATAATTAAAAAAATAGATTTAAGCCAATCTTGGACATGGTAATATGACTTAAAAATAAACACAGACCCATCCTCAGAGTGGACCACTGAGGTAGAATACTCAGACCTGCAGGAGTAGAACCAGATTCAGCAACAGCTGAGATCTGAATCTATAGGCAAGAAAAGGGTTCATTCCAGTGGCATAACACAAGAGAATTATTCCACCTATCTTGCCAACAACCCAGGACTCTGGGGCCGAGAAGATGCTGTGTGCACTACTGAGGCCAAAAAAACAGACTTACCTATGCAGGCTATCATTCTTTGAGGGACATTACTGATTTGAAGTGCCTTACTACATAGAGGCTGCATTCACAGCTCAAGGTGATATGGCAATAACAGGTCAGTCTCAGTTAGTTCCACCACTCACAGGTGGTAGGTGTCCAGCAGAGCTGGGCTCCACCCCATGCAGGGGGGTAGCACAGAAAGCTCATTCAGGCTCTGCCAGAGAAAGGAGTGAAGCAGCTCCTTCCCATCCTGTCTTTAAGCATGGGAAGGTTAGGGCTGTGGGCAGATCACCAAGCTGCTGACTAGGCCCTGGCCTGAAGTTAAGCTAAATGAGCATGAGAAGTTTCAACAGAGAAACTGCCAGACTAACAGATAACCATGTGAGAAGCTGAGTTACAGATAGTGCCATAAGGGATGGTGAGATTTTGCAGGTGGTTAACAAGGTGCTTTGTGAACAACAGCCAAACTTCACAGAAAACCAGAAAGGAGCACTGGGGATCCTACCAGGAAAAGGACCTTGTGAGGCCAACAGTAACCATATCCAGGAAAACCACATCAGGACAATAATACTTAGGAAATGGTATAATAAATAGCAAATCTGGGCAGATCGCAGCAAAACTGGGACCAACATGGAAAAAATAATTAGGGGAGAGTTGCTTACTTGGGAGGAGACTGGAGTGGAGGAAGGAAGGAGAAAACACAACAAAAGAAATGAAAAAAGGGGGAGTAAGGTTATGGGAATCACGCAGTCAGAGCTGTTTGGGGTTATGTGCATTGGACAGTGGGATTGAGTGCACCCTCAGC
>NW_010310304.1:0-2157 GCF_000700745.2 Antrostomus carolinensis | reverse complement strand
TCCCCCTGTGCCCCTCAGAGGGGAGGAGGAATTGGGAGTGAAGTTGAGCCTGGGAAGAAACTGGACTGAAAGAAGATAATTTTAGCTTTTGCCTTTGTTTCTTAACATCCAACTCTACTTTAATAGGCAATCAGTTGATTTTCCCCAAGCTGAGTCTGTTTTGGTCGTTATGGTAATTAGTAAGGGAGTGGCTGGGTGGGGATCTGGCATCTGGCCATGGTCAACCTGTAATAGTCAATTTAGACACAGAGTCCAATTATAAATTTAAAATGTAATTTATTAAGATATGGGTGAGCAAAAACAGCCCTGGGCAGCTGGGGAGTCTCCGCTCCACCAACAGCTCGCAAATTGGATAAGTTAAGCAGTTCTTTTTATCCCCCATTTTCAGGTGGGGGTGATCGTGGCGGTTGGTTATCTGTCACAAACAACTGGTGTCCCTGGAACATGTGGATGTGCGGAGCGTGTCGTGTCGGTTCTTCGGACCCACACCCACCCAGTTTCTCCGGACACACACCCAGCTTCTCTGGACACACACCCAGCTTCTTTTCTTGCGTTGTGCTGCATGTTTTGTGACTAAAAAGTCTGACTTGCTTAAAAGAATTAGCAATTTTAATAATCTGATTAGCAAATTTACCCTTACATACTTATTACAAACCCACCACAATTTTATAGAATTTAGGTTAGTGTGAATACTTCATTAAAATGTTTTCTTGAGAGACTGGCTGGGTGCGGATCTAACCAACTAAAGTCAACCCACCACACCTACCTACAATCCTAGGCATACACTGACTTCACTCAGGACTGAGATGGAAAGAGGAGGCAGATTGAGTTACTGAATGCATGGGAGAATATCCTCAGGGAATTATATGATGGCCTCAAGACCCCAGAAGAAGCTTTATTTTTAGACATTTTTAAATAACAAGCTTCTTATGTATTTCTGGATTCAGGGGAGTTTCCTTGTTGTACTTGTAATACTGCTAGGAACAATAATCAAGTATGCACAAAAAGCATTTCCGAATTATGCACAGGAAGCTACTGGATATGAAGACTATAACATTACATAGGCAAATCTATACTTGTGTGCTATTGCCCTGTCTGCACACAAACATACTATTTGCAAATCTTTGGATATAGACTCGTATGTTTTCAAGCAAATAACACTTTTCAGAATGAAGAAGAATCATAGAACGGTTTGAGTTGGAAGGGACCTTAAAGATCATCCAGTCCCAACTCCCATGCCACAAGCAGAGACCCCTTCCACTAGACTAGGTTGCTCAAAGCCTCATCCAGCCTGGCTTTGAACACTTCCAGGGAGGAGCCATCCACAGCTTCTCTGGGCAACCTGTTCTAGGGTCTCACCATCCCCCCAGTACAACATTTCTTTCTAATATCCAATCTAAATCTACCCTCTTCTGCTTTAAATCCCCCTTGTTCTATCACTCCCTGCCTTTGTAAAAAGTCCCTCCCCAGCTTTCTTGTAGGTCCCTTCAGGTACTGGAAGGCAGCTATAAAGTCTCCCCAGAGCCTTCTCTTCTCCAGGCTGAACAGCCCCAACTCTCTCAGCCTGTCCTCACAGGAGAGGTGCCCCAGCCCTCCGATCATCCTCGTGGCCTCCTCTGGACCCACTCAAGCAGGCTGTGAGGAGATGACCCAGACCGAGCAGCAGTGCTTTGGTCAGGGGTCTGACCCTGCGTAGTGCTGGGCCTGAGCTTGCCCAGCAAGACATGATGCTGGGGGGCCGTGACCACAGAAACCCCTGGGAAAGGGGGTATAAACCGCTCCCTGAGAGCCCGATTCCAGCACTCCTGAGGAACGGCTGGCCCACACCTTGGTCATCTTCCCTCACTTGGGACGCCAGGTAAGGATACGTCCCTGGGAACTGAGTGATACCTGCTAGGTAGATTGTAAGGAGTGTGGAATAGAAGCAGAATAGTCCCTGCTTGCAGGGTGGTGTGATTGTTATTTATTCAATAAATTCTTTATCCTAATAAATGACACTTTGTGCCTCTGACTCGGAACTTTGTTTCTTCAAGTGGTAGAGAGTGGCAGAGGGTCTTGACTGTGACACAGATCCATGTCTTTCCTATTTTGGGGGCCCCAGAGCTGAACACAGCACCTTAGGTGGTGTCTCACCAGGGCAGAGTAGAGAGGCAGAAT
>NW_010310303.1:0-13788 GCF_000700745.2 Antrostomus carolinensis | reverse complement strand
CAACCTACAAGTCTCCTTACCTTTACCCCTAAAATTCTCTCCCCACTTCCCAGGGGGGAAGGGGGCAGGGGGCTGTGAGTGGCTGTGTCTTGTTTGGCTGCCAGCTAACTATCACACTGTGGCAAAAATGAAGCAAGCAGGCTATTTAACTGCAGCTTGAGTAAAAGTTTCAAACTTTAAAAGACACTGATAAACAGCCTTTTCATATGCGAGATCAGCAGCCTTTGAATGAATGCAGCCTGATCCACAGGCATGGTAACAACAGAAAGTAATCAAAGTATGACTGGAAATACTTGGGAAGAACATCTTACTTTCATTAAGAGACAGGAAGGCGCCAGATAATTGTAAGACTGTACTATATTAACAGCTTAATACACAAAACAAGACTAGGTACAGTACCAGTGTCAAGGAAATGACTACAGAAAGAAACATCACTTAAGCAACGCACTTTATGCTAAAGAGGTTGAATATCAACCTTACCTTCTGTTACAAAACAGCATTTTTAAATCAGATATCTCTTGCTTTGCGTAAGCACTTCACAGAAGCCATCTGATAAGTTTTTGCCAGCTTCAACAGCACTCTCAGCTCACAATGGATGGCACAGAGGCTTCAGATGCAACCTTGTGTGCTAACCCAGCAAATGAGATACAGTTCACTTCAAGAAAGCTCACAGAGTAGAACTGAAAACAAGAGTAAACATTTCCTGCACTCAAAAGGTTGTAGCTTTGCTTGGTCAGCAGGTGACCAAGGCTGATGGTTATTGTCCACATTACAAATATACCACCATTTTTACAGTAGTCACAGAAAGCTGCTTCAGAGGAACTTTGCACTCCCCCTGCTCCATCTGTGCTTCAAATACTGAACTCTGAAACAGCTAGGTCGCAAATTCAAGGAAAGCTCCCCTTTCCTCTTCAATCCCTTTAGTTTTTCCGTTGGGTCCCCTCAGTTCCACCTAACAGGTCTACGCATGCTCATGCTCTTGACTCTTGTCATAGCACTGTCAAAATGGATTAGGATGTCATCACGGCAGGAAATTTCACACCCCAACTGCTGTGTAAATACTACAATGCAAGGCACTACAGCTGCCTCAAGAGCCAACAAGCAAGATACAAGAGAAAGATTTTATTTTCTTTAGCATTTTCATGCTGTGCTCTTCCAAGTTCATACATCCACATACACCATATCTGAATCATTACAGCCCGTTGTTACATAATACCGGATGCCATCACAAACCACGCGCTTGATGTATCAGCGTCACTGACACGTCCTCATTAGAGACATTTTAACATTCCTCAGGGTTAAGTGTCACTTGTCACGTACAGAGGAAGTAAATGCCTTAAATGAAGACAACTTTAAAAATTTCAATGGTTGGACTGTAACGTTAAAAAAGGAAATTCAGAAAAAAAATGTCAGAGCAACTTATGCATCCACAGGAACATGTATATAGCTTTAAAATGACAGAGAACAGGATTCTGATCCATATGAACAAAGACACACTTATTTGCTTTCCTGAGGTGAATTTCTAATGAGTAAGAGTGAACTATTACTGCAGAACTTATTGAAACAGTAAGAGTAGAGAAGAAAAAAAGTAATATTTTTATTCTTGCTATTTCTAAAAACCACCATTTAAACTTCTGGTTAGTGCAGAAGATGAAATTCTAAGTAGTTAACAATATTTGTGAAAAGCAAACAAGGACAAAGAAATACAAAGAAGCTTCTTCTGCTTCTACATCAGTTACTAAACTCCTAATTTCCTTTGACAGTTCACACAAAGCTCTGTCCACCCTTCACAAGAGAAAACAGGCTTTGAATTTCATTATCAATAGGTTAATGCCAGCAACACGTACATGCTGAGGAAAGCTCCCCTCACTAGACTTACATAACTTATTTGCTCTGAATTGAAGTGGGACCTACTTAGTAGCACAGAAAAATGAGCCCCGTATTTATTTATAGTATCCCTAATGAGCCACTGCTACTTCTAGAGAGTCAGAGCGAGCCGCTCCAGAAAGTTATGCGAGATCCAAACTTTTAACATTATCATAACTTGTTGCAGAGTAATTCCTTTAATATATTTTTAAAGAAGCAGTGGAAGAAACAGGGGCCAATGTAATCTAAAACTTTTAACTGGCAATCAAAAGTTACAGCTAGATCTTCATTTATTTCTGTTTTCATTACAAAGTTTCTTATATACCAACTTCAGAAATGAAAATCTAAAAAGCCTCTGCACTGAGGCTACTCAGAATTTAATTGTAATCTTGCTTACATTCATGTTTACTACTACCAAGTCTGATGACACATGGATTTAAGAATAAAATGCAGGTGTGCTTAATGAAAGAAAGGGTGTTTTGATCCGTCTACATACAAAGGTGTTGATGATACAATGATGACAGTACTATAACAAACTAGTCTGTCCTGGTTTTCAGCTGGGACAGAGATTATTTTCTTCTTAGTAGTTAGAATAGTGCTGTGTTTTAGTTTCAGTATGGGATTTGTTGTGAGAAGAATGCAGGTAACATACTAATATTTTCAACTGTCACTTGAAGATGAAGGACTTTCCAACCTCCCTGTCCTTTGCTACCCTGCAGGGGCAAAGTACTGAGGGGGGGGAGAGTAAAATTAGCAAATGCAAATCGGTATTTGGATATGCCAATGGGATATTCCATATCATATAATGTCATGTTCAGTATATTAATGAGGGTCGACCAGAATGCTGTTTCTCTCTCTCTTCCAGGATTGCAGATTGGGGATTGTCGCTCCTCTGCGATCATTATCTGGGAACAGGCCAGGCTTGGTTGGCAGGTGGTGACCAACTGCACTGTGCATCACTCAGCCATATATTTTATTACCATTATTATTGTCATTACTATTTTAAGCTTTATTTTATTTCAATTATTAAATTGTTCTTATCTCAACCTACCAGTCTCCCTACCTTTACCCTTCCAATTCTCTCGCCTGTTCCCTGGGAAGAGGAGGAGAGTGAGCAAGTAGCTGTATAGTGTTTAGCTGCCAGCCAAGTTAAACCACCACATAATCAAGTATGTGTTACCTAACAGCGGATTAGGGATTATTTTGAAACAAATCTGGGAAAAACAAGAAGATATGGCAGAGGAAACTGTTAAAGACAAGAAGCGGACAAGGCCACCACGGGCACCCCCCCATGCCTGGGGAAGGAATACAGCAGGACTGATGCAGGCGGATGAGTCCCCAGGCCCCTCACACACAGGGAGTGCAGCCACTCATGTGGGACAGGAAGGTCATTTCAGGAAGGGACGGCTGGGGCAGCGGATAACAGCCACTGACCAACGCAAGTTCCTTGCGGCAGGCACACGGGGAGGGGAGGCCCCTGCTGGAATACTGGGCCCAGTGCTGGGGGCAGCAGCTCAGGAACACTTGGATAAATTGTAAAGAGTTCAAAGAAGAGCCAAAGAGCAATGACGAGATCACATGTCCCGCGCAGAGGAAGTGTTTGACTCCAGGAATAGTCCATTTAGTACGGCCAAGCCTGGCTACAGTTTACAACCACCTTCAGAAATTTAAAATTTGTGAATGTCTGAATTAATCACAAATAGCTAATGAGAGTGAGCTGCTGAGTATTGAGACTGAACAACTGTGACCCCGCGGGTGCTTCTCCAAGTAGTCGACACACTACCAGAGGTTTTTCTGTTAAAATAGGAAATGCCTACCTAACAAGGATACTCCTACTCAGCCACTGCAACGATACTTGGAAACACATCCTATAAACAACGCTAGCCATCTTGCCCTGATCCATAAAGAATCATAGGCTAGTTGGAAAAGACTTCTGGAGGTCATCTGGCCCCATTCCCCTGGCTCAAGCAGGGCCACCAAGAAGAACTGGTTGCTCAGGACTCTGCTCAGAATATCTCAAGAACAGAGACTCCACAGCTTCTCTGGGTAACCTCTGCCAGCACTCAAATATCAGCATTAAATGCAACTGAAATCTGCAAGAGAATTTTTTTTTTAATCAATCCCTGATATATGATTATATAAATAGGTTTCTCGACCCAGTCATACATGCTCAGCATAAGCAAACTAACTCTGTACATCTTGGTGCAATCTTGAAGTAATACTTGAGCATAATCATATGAGACATAGTCATCTCTCATGCTAAAAGACATTCAGATTCGAAAGCATAGTGTTTCACCTCTTGATATTATTCATTATGCTCCTAATATTCTAGAGTAACTCTGACCATTCAGAATATTGCTTCTTTTATCATATTTTCAAAGAAAATTTTGAAAGGTTTATAAGGTTAGCTGATGATTAGGATGTTGGTGAAGCTATTTCAATTTACTTCTTCATTTTTTTCTTACATGACTGAAATAACAACAACAATAGAAATAAGTATATATAAATCTTGAAGTACTATCACAACATACATGATTTGAATTAGTGGTACAGATTTATTCTTACTTCTGCTTCAACTTAAGCATTTTTCCTGTATATTCCAAAAGTAGAATCATCATAGGGAACACGAACAAGATTCAGTTTCAGAGAAACAAATGGCCTGAGTCACTAATGGAGTACGCTCCATCCATGGAAACCATTAAATGGAACACACACACACACACACACATGTGCACACTTGCATGTATACACACTCCTCCTAAAATACAGCATGGTGTTACACTTTAACATGAACAAAAAAACCAAACCAAAACAAAAAAAAAAACCCCAGTATTTTAGACTAAAGAATGTAAAGCATAAACAGGAACTCTTGTTCGTCTTCACCAAAAATTTGGAATGGCGGAGAACCTGGGCAAGAGGCAAAAAAAATTGTTTAAAATTAAGGTATAAAATTAATATGTAATCAATTGTCATTTTTTATTTAAACACCTTAGTATTTTCTCCAAAGTGCATCCCACATCAGTTTAAATTCTGACTGTTCCAAATCGGAGATGTGTATTAGTTTAACTGCCACCAAACAGTGTATCAGTCTGAAGTGGACACATTTTCTTATTATCATTTCCTTCTGTTCTTTTTCCTTAATCCCTCAGTTGTTTGCTCTACCTACTCATGATATCTTGGCTTAAATTAGATCACACAATTGGATTCAAATCTTCCTTTTACCCTAAGCTTCAGCACCTGGCATAGCAAGACTTTGAAGCCAGCTTGAATTCAAATGCAATGCTCAGCTTTCTACTCTCACAATGAGAAAGGCTGCTCAGTCTATCCAAAGGCAAATTGTCCAGTCTCTCTGCAACATGCCACTACAACTAGTGCTAATGCACCCCAGATCTGACAGGTATTTATGAGCTGGCATTCTGATTGAAATCTTCCTCAGGCAGTCAGTGACAGTAGGTATATTAAAAACTAAATGCAAGACTGACCATAGAAATGCTAGAAAGGAATATTCATACAGAATAAAAAAATTAATAAGAAATTACTGCTGTAAACAGTCAGAAAAAAATTAGGGTGGTTTTTAGCAGTTGCACCTTTATCAACTTGAATCATTTTAATACTTTGATCTACTTAAAAGAAAGGGGAAGATAACTCAAACTAGGATACAGTTTGATTACATCCAGACTCTCCCTACCTGCTCTCCTCCAAAAAAGGGAAAAAAACAACAAAACAAGTTGTCCTGTGGACAGGTTTCTTTCCAACTAGACCATGCAGCTTTGTACTTTGAATATTCTATACTTAAAATATCAATGCTACTTTAACACTGAAAACTGTTCACAGAAGTTATCATACAATTTGCTTTTTAAAATTGTAAACAAAAATTGCAGACGTGATGCAGACAACTATTTACCTCTGTGTTTTAAATGGACAAAGAAATTTTTATCGCTTCAATGAAGTAGTCTGCAAACAGCTACTGCAAGCAGAAAAGAATACATACATTTAATAACCAGTGTTTAGGAAGACTGTGATCTTAAAATTGCTTGTAGGAAAAAAAAAAAAAAATCTTTTGACAGCAAGTGTATCTGAAGGACAGCTAAACAATGCTTCAATTATGAAAAAAGCCTTCAGTTCCAGATTAACAAATTATAGTTGGATCTATTCCTTTCTAGAGTATATCTTTAAATAAAAAAAATACGTAAAATCCTTTTGAGGATCTTCCTGTCAAAGGCAGAAAGCAATCTAGATGTTAAAACCACAGAAAGAAACAAAAAATCAGCTGCTTCCTAGTATTTTGCATAGCTATGCTACTGAAGAGCAGTAACAAGCAGACATGCTCCTCTCATTTTCAAGCGTTTGGCACGTCCATGCAGAGGAAGTATACAACAGTTATTTCTGTGCCCATGCACAGTGTTTCTGTAAGCTTTCCAATCTATGACTTCGGAAGCAGCAATGCTGCAGAGTCCCTGCTGTCCCAGATCAGCTGCAGCAGCAGCGGCAATGACATGAGCAGTGACAACACAAGCACAGCCAACCATGAATGAAATGCCTTGTTTTCAGTCTTGCAGTCTGTATCTGGAAAATAGACAGCTATATGTAGATTCAAGTTTATTATGTGTTTCATGTAAAAATATTCTAGTTTATTGCTGGTTTTTCCATTTACTTTTCTACATTACTATAGAAGGTCTTAGGTACAAGGTAATTTTGCATCTTCATTGATTAAGATCTAAACTCAGAATTGGGACTTAAAAGCAGGAGTTTTCAGAGAGTCTGGTTGTTTGTTGGTTAAAAGTTAAAAATTGCGTCAAACAAAAAAACTCCATTAAAAAAAGAACATGAGCCTAACAAAATCTTGTGCAAATACCTTTCCTTGAACTTTCTTATTTACAAATAAGGAAAAATCAAACATTAAATTGCACACCCTTAACACATGCAACTATAAATGCTTATTACCTTTATGCTCCCAGACACTTCAACCATCTATCCTAATTTCTTTCCTGTTTCTTCAGCAACCGCTGGCCCAAGTTACAATTTTTAACCTTTGCTTTCTGTGCACCTGCTCTAGTCACAACTCTTGGTTAGATCTGCAGGATAACCAGGTCTATAACCATAAAGCACAGTAAACCTTTGGTATGTCAGCTCTGCAGTTCTCTTGCACAGACACAGAAGTTGTTAAAGGCATGGGCATAACCCCTGTACCAAACTGCCAAGTGAGGCGGAAAACAGAAGCTCTACAAGCTTTAGAAAGGTTTTTGATATCCCAACACAAAACTGTGCTATGTGTGGTTGACTACTGCGGAGAGCCCCGGCAGTCCAAAAATCTGCAGAAAGCATCTGTTGGGTTTCACAAAGAGATGAACTGTGTATTGCCATGCTAGCTATCTCCCAACCACTACATCCTACTCTCTTCCACTCTTTGTCTTGCATGTTTACACAGTCAATGTGTCCTTTCACAGGCCTGTGACTCTCCCCACCACAGCCCCCTGGAACCATCACCTCTCCAGTCCAGCACACTCCCAATGGGGTCAGCGGGAACACCTTTCCTTCTCTGACATAACTCTGATGCTTCAGCTACACCCCATCAAGCCTGACCAAGCTTAGCCACTCTCCCCTGGCTTTCTCAACCATGCAGGCACTTCTACACAAAGAAGCAAAGCTACAGGGCTAGTTAGCATCCCAAGTTTTCCTGTAGTTTGTAACCCAAGCAACAAATTTGCTTGCTCAAAGAGAATTGCGAAAGGAGAACCAAACCCAGCACCAGCTGCACTGAAGCAGTTGCCAAATTTACTGTCATGGGCCAACCTGAGAAAGAGCAAGGCAAACAAGAAAGAATAGCTCTGCCCCATACCACAAGTCTCAGGCATCTGCTTGCTGCAACTTCATCAGCATAACATCTCAGGCATTTGCACTAATTTCCAGCTGCCACTTGGGAAGAGACAAGCCTTTTAACCTTGCAGTTTAAAAGAAAACATTAGCAATCAATTCTTAAAAGCAAAACCACACCCAATTACTTTGAGTAAATAAATAATCCCAGGTTGAGTGTCTTCCAAACTAGCCAGAGGATTATTTCCTTTAATTCAACCCTGGGGACAAGTTTCCAGACATAATACTTCTTACCTTCAGCCACATCACCTAGCATTCATCCATAAAATCCTTCAGTTTTCAATGACTGCAGCCTCACTAGCTATCTGGGTCAACCCTCAGCCTCATCTAGTAGTTGCACATATTACTCTTAAAACAGTTTCTTAGGGCCCATCTGACAAGTCATCCTCCTCCCTTCCAACATCACAGCTGCTTCAGTATTACGCACAGAGCTGCTGTTTAAGAGTTTCCTGCCATGAAACTCACCCGATATTGCTACTCCTTTCACCCCAATTCTTGTATCTCTAATCCACTCATCCTGACATCCTGTTAGTTCCCAGTTCCATACTGTCTGCACACCCTGCGATTCTTAAGTTTCATGCTAAGAGGCAAATGCTCTGTGCTCTTTTCCTAAGCATCTTTTAAACCTCTTCATTTTTTTCCTCCAAGAATGCAAAGCCAGCATACATTTCAACATTCAAACTAGTTTCCTTCATTACTGATCCTATCCTATGGAAAAGAAAAAAAAATAATAAAGAAACAGGGGGGTGTGTGTGTGAGGAGATAGTGAACCTTCCAAGCATTATCCATAGATGATGGAAGGAGATGGGGGCAGAGTCGAACAAGAGATCAAGATGCTGCTGCAGTTTCACTCCTGGTCTTCAGAACATGCACTCACTGCTTTTCTCTGTGAGCAGGGTATATACAAAATCCTAGTATAGTATCCCAGCTGCTTTTGGTATTGAGAGTGGTAGAAATGTGAGCTGGTTTTAGTACAGTGGCCAGTTGGGTTGGTTCACCCACAAGAAGCTTTATATGTAAATGTTCTGTTAAAAATCCCTAACGTGCTTTTTAATCCAGAATTGCACAGAAGACTGACACCTTTTAATTACAGCAATCAGAAAAAGTGCCAGATGTGAGGTAGCCTGTTCAACAGTAAATCACACGCAGGGCTCTGTGCATTAACACAGACTTAACTGAACACTCCCACACTGGCTTTCTCTGAGTGCTTTCCTCTGCTCACAGGGAAGGCAGAAACCTAGGGAAGCAGAAATAAGGCTGCACGGTCAACCACATTCTCCTCATTGCCTTTCAAGTCCTTGGTTTTACAACACAAATAAGTTTGCATGCAGTAAAAAAAACAAACACCTTAGCCCTGCCAGGCAAATTCTGCTTACCACATCCTGTCTCTAAAATCTCTCTTGCCTAATTACAGAGGATATCCAGCTGCTCGAACTGTAAAACCTCAGAGCAAACAGGGTTGGACTTATGGTCTCTTCTAAGCTGCCCCCCTTAAGCACTTCCTAGTTTAAATGCCACAAGCACTTCTATTTCTCTGTAGGCAGAAATTTTTATTCACAGACAGCAAAGTACACTTTGTCATGCCACCATAAGCCCATTCACAGTTTCACTCTGCTCGACTACAAACACAGAAGATGAGACTACATCTGCCTATTAGTCTACAGCATTGCTAGAAGTAATTAAAAGTTCTGGGGTGGGAGGGGCACACCAGGAAGAGGTTTGTTGTTGTTTGTTTCTTTTAGTTAAATTTTTGCAGGAATAAGGTTAAGTATTAGAGGGATGGAATAATACACAATCAAGTTAAAAGGGTATATCTCAAAGTAACGTAACATGTAGGAAGGATAAGGATTGCCATCCTCCCGGGGGGGGGGAGGGGAACAGCCAGAAATAGTTAAGAAACCAAACCAAACCAAACCAAACAACCCCACCAAACTCCAACCTCCTCATTTAGGCATTATACAAGATTTCATCCATTCCATTCCCTCTTCAAGGGGTGCCCAAAGCACTGTGTCAACACAGCAATGAAGGTAGGACAGTGTGAAAAGCTAAAGAGCTGGGGTTTGGTTTTCTGGATTCTCCTACAGGCTGCCATCCTCTGACAGCACACATCAGTGGGAGGAAGGCGAGGCATAGTGTTCTCCTGGCAGCAGCTCTTTCCTTGATCATATCAATATATGAAAAGTCAATGATCTGTATGAGACAGCTAATATACAAGGAGGGTGTTCAAATGGAACTGTGTTGGCTACAGTACCAGCATCCAAGGGACTGCAATAAAGGCTCAGCTACCTGACCTCGATCTTCAGGAACAGTCCTTATTAGTAGGACTAGTCTTTTAAAAAAGGAATCATAGAATTGTTTTGGTTGGAGAAGACCTTTAAGATCACCAAGTTGAACCGTTAACCTAACACTACAAAGTCCCCCATTAAACCATATCCCTAAGCATACCATCCACATGTCTTCTAAACACCTCCAGGGATGGGGACTCCACCACTTCCCTGGGCAGCCTGTTCCAATGCTTGACAACACTTTTAGTGAATAAATTTTTCCTACTATCAAATCTAAATCTCCGCTGGTGCAACTTGAGGCCATTTCCTCTTGTCCTGCCACTTGTTACTTTGGAAGAGACAGACACCCACGTTACTACAACCTCTTTTTCTCAGTAAAAGGGGAAAAAAATCCCCACCCCCCCCCAAAAAAAAAACCTCCCCAAAAAAACCCCAATTAACCAAACAACAAAATCTGACCTTTCTTTTTGTTGTATTATCATAATGAAGATGAAATACTGTGTTTCATCTCAAGCATGATACATTTCAAAAAGGTCTGGCAGGGAAAGAACCAGATCTTGTGCCAGTAATTTCTGCTTAAAGATGGGGCACTATTCTGAAGGCTGAAATTAAGCAATTCAATAGCTTTGTGAAAAATCACTGTATGTGGAAAGTTTCAATTTCCTTTTCCCCAGTTTCTGAAAGAAATCATCAATATAAATGGGCTATAATTTACATTTTAAATCATCAAATTACCTACCTAAACTAGTTTCACAAGTTTCACCTAAAGAAACCTTCCACCTTTCTGTCAAACAGGAACATACGTGAGTATAACCGAGTTGTTAGTTATGTTCGTTGAGCAGATCACAGTACAAAACATATCTAAGTAGTAGTATAAAATCTATGAAAATGTACTTGAAAAAATTTAACCGTTCTCTATTCAACTATTTCCAAGTTCCACTGCCTATGAAATGACCTACTTTATGTCAAAGTTGTCCTTGGGGCCATGCAAAAACTGTCACAAAGTAACAGGCTTGGGAACTAATTTTTAATAATCTAATTAATTTATGCATTCTTGAGTTTACTGCGGAACTAGCCAAAGGGTAATTTATTAATCTAAGAACCTAGATTCAGTTTTATGCATGCCCCAAGAGACAAACGTGGCTGCGATTTCCCTTTTCATGAAATCAACTTCAGGCTCTAGTACCAAGAATGTGAAGTGGTAAAACAAGGTCATATACTGAAACAGTGGTTGTACTCCCATCATCCAGAATACAAGAAAAACATGCACTGTTTATTCCTGTAGTGAAAGGAATACAGAAAAAGTCTGGGAAATGGGCAAATTAGAAACAGACTACCTGATGTTCTAGAATACAACTTGACCTTAAAAGAAAAATTAAAATAAAAATACAATATTAAAAAATAAAAACGTGAGGAATGAAGCTATACAGAGCACATCTGCAGAAAACATTCTGATGAGTAACATTTCTTGTTTGTGAATAGCACAGGAATGCGTATTCAGTGTTCTTTACTTCCACGTCTTAGATTGGTCCTTTGAAACAGGATAGCTACATTAATTACCTGATTAGCTCTAAGATGATGTTGTATTTTTTTCTTTTAAATCAAGCAGTAATGTTTTTTAATAACTCTTGTTCTTGTGCATGAGATACACATTATAAAGACTATAGCTTTAAAATACACAGACTTATCAACTTGAAGAAAAACAAATTTATAAATATTTGTGAAGAAAGATGTGATTTCTTTAGGAAGGAAACATTATTTTATACTAATACTAAATATTCTTTCTCGTAACACTTGGTCCAGAGTAATCAGAACTGCCTCACCACTGTCTTGCACAGACAGTTATTCTGCCTGCAAACTGTATTAGGACAGTAGCCTGAAGAATACATGACTGAAAATAAATCAGGTATTTCTTACTTCCATTACCTATATTACCTATATCTGAGATTAAATGGATTTTACCATCAAAGCTCATCTATAGAAAATGTCACTAAACATTTTCTGAAGCCCTGTCTATTGAAGAGAACAGCAATTTGGAGCTGCTACCAAAACAGAAGTTCATTTAATCTTTTATGTTTCACATGTATGTGTTTCAAATAGAGGACTCTCTAAAATAACAATGCCCCAAAACAGGGACAATAAATTCCAGTACTGCAGCCTGAAAGCTGAATAAACTGAACAAATGTACTTCAGCCTGATTAGACCCAAATGGACTTACTCAGGATTTCATTTTAAACTTGTATTATACTTTAATCTGAAATAATTTTCAAATGCAGAAAAACCCTTATGATACAAATGTTTGTACAAAGATATGCCTTCCTGTACTGCTAAAAAAATTCACTGAGAAACTATTGGAGACATTTCAGAAATTTGGACACTACACCTTAGTAGACCAGAAAACTTCCATAACACTTTCACTTGCTTCCTGTATTCAGCTCCAAAGTAAGGATATTTTCAAAGAACTATTTTTTTCAGCTTTTTTTTTTTTTTTAATTTCTTTCCTCCTTCTTCCCTCTTTAATTACTGGTGTCTTTAGTGAACTCCCACATAACCAGCTTCTTTTGAGTCAGGGAAAACAGCAAAACAAAATAAGGATAGGGTGGGAAGTCAGTGAAGGGCAGTGTGAGCACCAGGCAATGGAATCCTCAGCAGGTCACACAAAGAAGAAAATCTGCTGAGTAAGCAGTTTGTAGATAAGTGGTGCAAATTCTGCTTTATACGGAACAAGACCTACTGTTCACCTCTTCGATAACCCTCACAAAGCATTACTGAAAGTTAACATCCAAAGGGATATTAAGAAATCTTCATTAACCAGTAGAAGTATTATGATTCCTCAGATCACTTGGAATTAATTTGCACTCATAAACTGCACCTATTGTTTTTTCTACTTCTGTTTCATGACATTTCAAATGCCACTTGGTGACACGAGAAGAGAAGAAGGGCATGGAAAGGTCTGTAAAGACTGTCTTCTGCAGTTGTCTTTGCTATAAAGCTTGGAAATCTGTCCAAGAAAGATGTAAAAATTGTGGCCTATTTCAGTAAACTGGTTGGTGCCTCTATTTCCCATTGTTAAATTGGACTGAAAACCCAACTAATCCAAATTTTCTGCTAAATACTGTAGCTGATAAAGAAACAAGACATCATACTAATCCCATGAATTATGTCTATGTGGGTATTTAACAGGAGAACCTCCCAGCCATCTCTCCTTTTGAGAACAAGGGTTTTCAGCCAACAATACTTCAGATGAAGCTGTGCCCTGAAATCCATAGGCGACTGCCTGTTTGAAAGCAAAGCAAGAAATGAAGTGGGCATCACCATTTGTGTTTTACCATAAAATGAAGCCCTACCATCCTTTTTCTACAACAGACTTCCAAGTCTGCTGGACTGCACAAACACATGCACGGACGGACGGACACACAATGCCTGTAGTGGCAGAGTGAGATAGCCGTGGGTCTGCAGTGTCTCACAGGGCAATTCAGCTGTGTAACACTTGGTTTGTACTCTTTTTCAGTAAAATCATATCTTACTACTGTTTGTTCAGAGTGAAGACCCACATAGCAGAAAATCCCCCTCTGTTCCTGTGTTACTGCAGCAGAACCAGCTGGTTTGGTTTATTTTCCAGCAGTGAGAACATGAGGTGGAGCTCACAGCCCCTCAGACCCACACACCAGCATCAAGCCCCACTGTTCACAGGCTCCAAGTTGTTCACGCAGCGCAGGAAAGGTTATAGACCTATGGTGGGTTGACCCTGGCTAGAGGCCAG
>NW_010310302.1:0-30670 GCF_000700745.2 Antrostomus carolinensis | reverse complement strand
TGCTTGGGTTGCCCCGACCCAGGTGCAGGACTGTATGCATTTCTGCACCACTTAGGTCGGAAGAGATTTAGCAAAACTGAAAAAGGTTCAGGGAGTCAAGAAGGATGATGAGAAATATGGAGCATCTTTTATACAAGGAACAACGGGGTACACTAGGATCATTTGGTGTGAAAAAGAGAGAACTTAATGGAGCATAAGAGAGGTCTATAGAATAATGATAGGCACAGGGAATGGAAAAGGGAATTGATTTTGCAGAATATCTTCTCATGTAAGAAACAGGGGCCAGAAGAAAGGATGCGAGTGGGAGCCAGTTTCAAAATAAATCAGAAGAGCTGGAATAAAATAAAAGACTGTTGGTCTCCTTGCCAAAGGATTTTCTGCACACAGAAGATTTCTCAAGTTGAAATGGGGCCAGGAGAAATAGCTGGAAGAGAGATTCACTGAGAGCTATTCAAACCACAGCAGGCTCAGGAAAACCTTAAAAAATCAGAGACTGGGACCATATCTGGCAAATATCGTGTGTGTTTGTCCTTTTCTTATTCTTCCCTCAGTGCTTGCTACTGTCCACGATGGGATGGGTCCCTATTATGCCATATACTGTATGCACTGGTACATGCTGCCCAGAGAGGGTGTGGAGTCTCCATCTCTGGAGATGTTCAAACCCACCTGGACGCTTTCCTGTGCAACCTGGTTTTTTTAGGGAACCTGCTTTGTCAGGGGGGTTGGACTGGATGATCTCCTGAGGTCCCTTCCAACCCCATCACCATTCTGTGATTCTATGATTCTGTATTTCATAGGTCACATATATCCCATGTGTAGATCATCTGTCATATCTCATTAACCACTTTTCTGTTATTACCTAAAGCTGTGGGTGGTTGCATAGCTAGAACCTGTGTGCTGATTTGAAATTGTAGGAGTCATTGAAAATGGTGTTGAAAACCATGCAAAGACAAGCCACAGTTGTCCTTGGCTCCCTGTTGAGAAAGATTCATAATAGGAAAATAATAAATTAAAGATACATGTGAATCTTTTTCTGCTGGACAAGAAAGTTGGGCAAGCTTTGCAAACTTACTATGAATTCTAGTAATTGCACCGAAGCTGAAGTTCTATGTCAAAAAAACTCCCCAAAGCCCAAAGGAGACAAAATGACTGATTGCACAGTGAATGCTGTAAAATAGGCAGCAGTTCTTTCTGTATGCATGTCTAGCTTGGCATAGATATGAGAGAAGTCTATGCCTCTTGGGAAGCAGGTGGGCTGAAGGCATAGCATGGAGGAATCTGCTTCCACTCTGGGGCAGCACAGCTGTGACTCTATGACTGTGGTTCCTGAGTTATCCTCATTTATCCTGAGTTAACTTGAGTTTTGAGATGCTGGAGCACATCCAAAGGAGGGCAGTGAAGGTGGTGAAAGGTCTAGAGCACAAGTCTTATGAGGAGCAGCTGAGGGAACTAGGGTTGTTTAGCCTGGAGAAAAGGACGCTGAGGGGAGGAGACCTTCCTGCTCTCTCCAACTCCCTGAAAGGACGATGCGGAGAGGTGGGTGTTTGTCTTTTCTCCCAAGTGATAGGACAAGAGGAAATGGCTTCAAGTTGCACCAGGGGAAGTTTAGATTGGATATGAGGAAAAATTTCTTCACCAAAAGGATTGTCAAGCATTGGAAAAGGCTGCCCAGGGAAGAGGTAACTCACCATCCCTGGAGGTATTTAAAAGCCATGTAGATGTGGTGTTCAGGGACATGGCTTAGTGGTGGACTTGGCAGTGTTATGTGTATGGTTGGACTCAATGGTCTTAAAGGTCTTTTCCAATCTAAATGGTTCCATGATTCTATGATTCTATCCAAGCCTGGTTGGATAGCTACAGTTATTCAAAATACATTCGTACAAGGATCTCTGACCCTGGTTTGTATAAGCTAATTTATTATCTGCTTCAGTGTTCACTCGGTTGCATCTCAAGCTTGTCTGTCAGGTATCTTCTATGCCTATTGCATTGTTCTGAAATGCAGTAGTCACAAGTGATACATACCTCATTGCTTTGTCAAAAATTTTATTGCTGATTCAAAGCCTGTGAAGAAAGAGGAAAATTCTACTGCAGACAAGAACAAGTGTTTCTTTGCTTATTCAAAGAGTTGCTATACAATGGCCACGTCCAACTTCATGGTGAAGATAGACATTTCCACCTCAGATTTCTGCTGTGCAGCTGTCATGGTGACAGTGTGTATATCTATATAATATTATGAGAGTCTCCTAAAACCCAGTTTCAAGGGTAGAGGGACTATTTATTTAAGCAAGAACACGCTACTACAGCCCTTAAAACAGCCAGAGGCTTTATGCCTCATAATGCTCTCTAGCTTAATATTCTGCCAACCAAAGCCAGAGAGCAGAGGATGTTTAGAGGACGTCTAAGAAAACCATGGGGTTGGACGGTGACTGGGTCATGGACTTTGCTGTGTGTAATGGCAATTCCTTTGCCAAACCATCCATGCAGTGCAGACACTCTACTTCAGCATTTATAGTAACTTTATTTTCAACAGTGATATACCATGTGTTTTGGGAATGAGTGCATGTCAGGTGCTACATAAAAGGTAAATGAGCAACCACATAGAATCATCATAGAATCATAGAATGGTCTGGTTTGGAAGGGACCTTAAAGGTCATCCAGTTCCAACCCCCCTGCCAGCAGCAGGGACACCTTCCACTAGACCACGTTGCTCAAAGCCTCATCCAACCTGGCCTTCAACACTTCCAGGGAGGAGCAGCCACAGCTTCCTTGGGCAACCTGGGCCAGTGTCTCACCACCCTCACACCAAACAATTTCTTCCTCACATCTCAGCTCCATCTCCCCTCTGACACTTTCAAGCCATCACCCCTTGTCCTGTCACTCTCTGCCCTTGTCCAAAGTCCCTCCCCAGCCTTCCTGGAGCCCCTTCAGGTACTGGGAGGCCACTAGAAGGTCTCCCCGGAGCCTTCTCTCCTCCAGGCTGAACAGCCCCAACTCTCACAGCCTGGTTAGACTGGAACCTATTAGACATCTGTCTGTTCCTCTGGATATAAATTATTTTTTTCTATAACAATCTTCTCTGGTATTTTTTGAGTAATTATCTTTTTTGAGGGGTGGATAGGAAAGAGTTATTCTCTTTTGCAAGTGAGAACGTACTATAATTTTATTTTCTACTAACAAATGAGAAAATAAGTCCTGGAAATTCTATATTTCTATTAAGAACAGCTGTGGTTCAAAATAGTTTAATTTTAATGATCTTCTAGGTGCACTTAGAAGGCATTTATTATTTTGGGCTTTTATTGGAAAAGGGTTAAGGAGATGTTTTTGTGGAGCTGGGGAAAGGAGGACTAAAGTGCTGCTTGTTGAATTGACTTGTTATTTGAATGTTATTTTTTGCTTCTGAGTAATTATAGATTTTAAGTTTAAATAATTGTCAGGGTGCCTACAGCTTTCTATTGTTGTTTAAAATCTACTGTTATAAATAAAACCAGTAATATGAGATTCCTTTTTCTGAATGTGTCTATGGCAGTTAATTTAACAGAGCAATGGTAATCAAAAAAGGAAAGAAAATGCAAAATTTCTGTTCTTTGCACTAAACAAAATTTGTAAACAAGTGATTATTTTCTGCAGCGCAGCCTTAAAAGTGATTCTTCTTTTGCTGGTAACAACATGTTTGTGGTGCTTTGCTTTTGTAGTAGTAGAAATGTGTTTCGTTTTGCTCCTCTGTGTTTCAAGCTCCCCGAGGTTGCCGAGAGATTAGAGAGATTTTCACGAGACAAGGGTAAGGCTTTGCTGTTATTGCAGAGATGAATTTCTATGAAAGACAGAGTTTCAAGAGAATCAAATGGATTACACAGCCCTGATGACATCTCTTATTTTATGTGTACATCAAGTTCTACTTGAGTAGCAGAGCGCTAAAGTGTGTCCAATGACCAAGGATGATCTAAAATGAATCTCTGCCAAGTGTTGGAATGCTTAGAGCAAAGGAAGATCACAAAATGATTTGAAAGCCTCAAATCAATGACTGAACTTAAAGATGTGATGCTTTTTGCAATGAAGCAAATAATCAGGTTGATGATAGGACCATGTAGCTCTATCTCAATCTCTTTTACATATGATTGTACCAGAGGTTCTTTTTATCCCTAACAGACTTTTGAAAGGTAATATATTAAGAAACTCTTCAAAGGAGATAGAAAAGTGGCTAGACTGAATTTATCTGTGCACAAGCTGGCATAATTTATTCTTTATTGACTATATCCTTGGACATTCTACTGTGTTAATTCAGATTAAGATTTGGTTCCATTTTTGGACTCTTCAGAGATGTGCAAAGAGCTGCTGATGCTTTTATTCCTACTCATCACATTTGCATTGATCCAATAGTTTATTTTTTTAAGAGAAATTCAAGAGAGTAAATACTTAAAGGAGTTGGTATTTTGACCATAAGCCCTGAGATTTGTCTCGGTGTCCTTGGGACACTTCAGTCATCATCTTTGTGGCCAGGAAACATCAGGTCCCCACTGTACCTCTTTAGACTCCTCTTTAATTGATTAGACATGCAATTTTAATCCAAATATTTTTCATTTGAAGACTGATTGTTCTTACTTTGTGACCAGCATTTTTTTTTTCTGCAGGTCCTACCCACTTTTGATGCAATATTACTTTGTATATAGTTCAGTTGTTCATGGAAAATGATGCCCAATTGTTCCCAGCCATGAGCATTCACTCAGTTGCATTCCCAAATCCCCAAACATGTTTAATTGCTTTCCAATTCCTGAATTGTACAATTTGTGACAGTTCTATTTCATGCACTGCTATGAATGACCCTGTAAATAAAAAACTAAACTTTTGGGGAAGTTGCTGTTTTGTTCTGCATTTGTACCCAGAACCCAGCCCAATGGAATTCAAATCTATGATGAAGGTTTATGTGTGATGTGGTTTTGAAAATAGCAGTAGAAACAAACCTCAGAGAGAAATTTTTTTCCAGTCTGTATTCAGACTTGAATTCCCAAAGCCTCCTTCTCATTGCATTTTTTCCCAGTTCTACACCTGTCTAAATATAATGGAATTGATTAGTTATACAGTGCAAAGTAAACAGAATTAGTTCCATTTCAATAATGAAACTCGATCAAGGAACAAAATAGATTTTTATAAGATGTAAATCTTCAAGAGTAAGACATTGAACTATTTTTTGGATGAATTCTCTATTTATTGTTAAACATTTTTTGATGTTTTAACATGTAAATATAATGGAATCGATTATATGAAAATATAGTTTTCATTCAATCAATTACTTATACAGTGCCAAGTAAACAGAATTGGTTTCATTTCATGAATGAAACTTGATCAAATAACATAATAATTTTTTATAAGATGTAAATCTTCAAGAGTAAGACATTGAACTATTTTTTGGATGAATTCTCTGTTTATTGATTTCCCTTGTCCCATGCCTAACCTTGACCGGTTCTATCCTCAATCTAACAAATATCAGGATCAGTAATTGGTGTATCTGGCTCAACATGTTAAAGTAATCACAGAGTTCTGATTCCTTTTCTGTATTTTTGGAAGCAGTTTTTTATTTTGTCTTCTTATCTGCATTACTATATTGCAGGTATATTCCACTGACAGAAGACGAATAAGATGAAAGTCACTACATTTTATCTAGGCAAAATTTTACTGAAAAATACAAACCAACCAAAATATGAGAAGGAAAAAGAAAATAGATAGTTTTATCAAATGTTTTTTCTATCACCTAATAGTCATTGCATGAAAAAGAGATATTTTAAACTGAGCCTTGTTAGTTGGGATCCTTTGATATTTTTCCAAAAATGATCCTTTGCTTTACTTTGGGACACCACATACCTCAGTTGTAGAGTATTTCAAGTAATAATTCATAAATTATGCTTCTTGTGAAGCTTAATTATTGTGTGCAAAATGCTTTGATGGTTTTGGATGAAAGGAGCTAAATATATGTGAATTACTATTTAAGTGTTTCTTTTCTAGAGGAGACAGAAAACATGGTTCCCCAGATTCAAATGTCTGCTGCCAAGCTTCCTCCTGTGGCATATTCCCACCTTGGTGTCCTTCTGGGACCTGGGAAGTAAAGCCCATGAATTGTGTGTATATATTTGGGCCTAATGAATCCTGCACATCTTCCAACTCATTTTTCTCTCCTAATTAAGAAAATGCTGAGTGTGACTAATAAGACCAAGTTGGATGAGGCATTGAGCAACCTGGTCTAGTGGAAGGTGTCCCTGCTGCTGGCAGGGGGGTTGGAACTGGATGATCTTTAAGGTCCCTTCCAACCCAAACCATTCAATGATTCGATGGTTTTATGATGAATGCTGAACAAATAGAAACAGAACAGTGATCAGGAATAAAGCCTGTACCCCAAGAGTGCAGAAGAAGGCAGAGCTGCAGAAGTGGTTGGCTTTCTTCACTCTCTCAAGATCTACTTCTCTTCCTAATTCACTTTTAGGGATGATTCACAGTGTTAGTTTGGATTATTTAGACCCAAGATGAACTTCTGAATGGTTCAGGTGCAGCTCACAGGTGGAAGTTATGTAGCATAGTTGTCCTCCCTTCTCTGCCAGGTGGACATAAGCGTCACAGGTACAGGGACATTCCGATGCATCTTGAAGGTCAGAAAATTTGGCTTCTACTGCTTTTGTATATTCTCCTTCCAGTGTGTGATGACAACCTTTTAGATCAGCATAAATAATTTTTTTTGGTAGGCTGTATCTTCCAGTTTCTGGGAGGTAGAGGTAAGACGTTTTCCAACAGAGGATTTCGACGATGAAATTTTCTTATGTGGACTCACCAGAGAACAGTTTTGTTGATCTTCAGGATAAAATTAGTTTAAATATACCTGCTTATTGGGTGGGGAGAGAATAATAAGGCAGTGAATAAGGCCATATTTGAATGTATTTCAATACACTAACTTGTGTATATCCCTACTCTCTGCTGGTTTAGATCAAAAATGCATTTAAATAAGAGTATCTGAAACTGCAGCAACTGTGAGCAACTGTGATTTGTGCCTTATTAACATTCTTGATATTGGCTTCGGATTTATTTAAATACTGTTGGTTTTGTATTATTTATAACTTGTAACATGCTTTTATGGTGGATTGGATAAACACATTTTAAGAATCATTTTCTATCTCTCCATTGCTTTTGCAAGTTTGAGTGCTGTTGTCTTATAGGGTTTTTCAAAAGTCATACTTATACTTATGACATGTTCTGCATATTTTTCGTGGTGAAAACATGGCAGTTTTTCTCTTGACAGTAAAATATTCCTTTTCTATTATGATAGGCTGCTTTTCCTTTTACAATAATTCTGATCTGTTGTGCAGATTTTATACAAACATACATATATACATACACAAACATGTGCCCACACGCACTTCGCATGTCAGCAGCTACCGTACAGGCACAAATGAATTATCTGGGCATTTGTTAATTTGAATGAACATGAGGCTTCTGCTTTTCCTATGGAAAAAGAAGAAAAACCCAACAGTTTCTCTGGGAATTCATGCAGTGTGAACAGAACACATCTTGGCAAAATGGTGAGCCAAGAAATTCCTCTTTAGTTGCTCTGTTAGGCAAACTGCATTTTAAATTTCTTGCCCAGGGCTTTGTTTGACTTGCCCCAGGCAAGCTGTTCAACATATTTATCAACCCTGTTGTAGCATTAGAGCCAACGCTTGTCTAGGAAGATCATCCGCTTAATGCCATCTGTCATCAGGAGTTTTATTTCTTTCAGCTGAGCTTGTTCTCCATTTCAGTTTTGGTTTGGTTTTTTTTTATTATTATTATTCCTCCCAACCATTTCTTAGTTGATTGTTTTCCAGTGATCTCAAATATTCTGTGATTACTCAAATATTCTGTGCTTGCTGCATATTAAACCCTTGAAGACATCAATAATACAATTTGACTTTAAATGCTGATTGATAACATTAATCCTATATGCATCCAGATGGCTCACCAAAGTGCCCTACATATTACAGTGTTATGTAAAAGATGATATTGCATTTCAATCTGAATCTGGAATTCTTTCCAGATTCTCAAAAGGAATTTTTAAAAAATTCAGAACAAAGACTCTGGAGTAATTCATGCTGTATTTTTATCTTAGTACTTATGAGGACATGGCTTTGGTAATTTTAGATTTTCAGACCCTTATTAACTGTTGTGTAAGTGCACCGACAGCATGAAAGTTTTCATCAAAGCTGTATTCACCATTTTACTGTGATTGTGAGACCTTGTTCTCCTTTTGGATTTGTGTCCACAATCACAGTGAAGCCAAAGGGACTCATTTATTTCCCTGTAGAGAACAAAATTTAACTTTCTGGAAGTCTGATGCTATTGGGTTAAAGAAAGTCAAGAAATATTATTGTAACCAAGTGTACAACCACTGTGTACAGATTAGATACAGGCTGGATGTTCTCCTGGGTTGACAGGTTGTCCTGAGCTTCTGATTGTCCAGTCTGGGAGATCTGCTGGGTCCCATCACAGCTTCCTTGTTGCCTGCTTCCCCATCTTCTACTTGGGGGAGGCAACATGATGGTGCCTACCAAGGTCTCATCCGTACCTTTCATGGTGAAGCCAAGGTATCCACTTCAGCCTGTGAAGTACTAAAGCTTAATAGTCCCCCCATTTTCAGAGCACACATAAATATCTGTCTGGCTCGGTACTTATCAATGTCTATAAATACCTGAAGTGTGGGGGCCAAATGAATGGTGCTGGGTTCTTCTCGGTGGTGCCCAGTGACAGGACAAGGGGCAACGGGCACAAACTGGAACAGTGGAAGTTCCAGACAAACTTAAGGAAAAACTTCTTTCCTGTGAGGGTGCCGGAGCCCTGGGACAGGCTGCCCAGAGAGGCTGTGGAGTCTCCATCTCTGGAGATGTTCAAACCCACCTGGATGCTTTTGTGTTATAGGGAACCTGCTTTGTGAGGGGGGTTGGACTGGATGATCTCCTGAGGTCCCTTCCAACCCCCACCAATCTGTGATACTGTGAAATATCAATCCTTGGACTGACTTCAATCAATCAGCTGTAACAACTGCTCAATAGAATTTTTTAGAGAGAAAAATGCCAATCACACGCAGTGTTTGGCAGAAATGTACGTTACAGACATTATTATATAGGTATAGAACTTGCTGAGGTTCAATTTATTCCTTCCAGTTGAGGGAAAAAAATAAATTAAAAAATCATTTCAGTTCAAAGCAGCTGAGCATTTCCTTCTCCAGATTTTATAGAGGTAACTAAATCAATCGTATTCAAACTTTGGGCCAAGTCCTATACTGGCCAAGAGAAGTGGGGATACTGGCAGCTGTGTCTTCAGCTTCTGGAGAGATCCTGGCTAGAGCAAGATGCATCGAGGTGGGCCGGTGGGATGTACTCTTGGCTGTCCTTTACTGCTTCAATGTATAGGAGCAGGCTGTGCCCCCAGCTACTTTTGGCTGGGTACTGTAGCATTTGAGCAGCTGGCAGAATCATTGCTTCTAGGGTTTTAGAACATAAGCTGGCACAAGAGCTGGTCTCCTCTGTCAAGTGTGCTCCTGAGCTTTGGATAGATCCTGTCCTGCTGCTTACTCTGATCTGGGGTTAGGAAAGAGGTTTCCAGGGCATGTTGCTCTTCATTCTTTCAGCGTACCAGCACATTTTATTTTTCTGAGTATATATTTAAAATTGACATTTTTCCCCTACTTAGTAGAATCATACATTCTAAAATCCTGTTAACAGAAGGAGAAGCAGGATCCATATCTTTTGCCGTTCATCTTCTGCAGTGAAGCATTGCTATCAACCTGGCATTGAAACAGCTTCTTAATCTGCTGCATGGAAAAGAGCCTTGAAGTGTGGGTGTAGGGATTGTAGGCGGTGGGCCAGAGAAGACTTGGCATGCCAATGAAATAATGCATTCATTCTTCAGAATATGACAAAAAGAGTCTTCTGGATGTCCTGTTGGACTGCTGGGAGAAAGAATGCTTGTAAATAAAGCTGGCAGGAGCGAAAGGTCGTTGGGTAGTCAAGCAGAAGTCAGGTTGTATCTGCACCTGATGCCCAGCAGAGAAGGATGTGCCACAAAGGTAAAGGACAAAGGACTTAAAAACAAATGCTCTGCAAATGAAAATACTGTATCTGTGTACATGTTTTAGACATAATATGAAAATTAGATGTTATTTAAAAACGATACACCTGCTGTGAGTTTCTGTAAATGGAGAACTCAGAGTCCCTGAAGCATCAGCCTCCTTTAGCAACTATTAAGCTCAGAACTTAATAGACTTTAATTAGTACAGAATGGGTGCATCTTGTGAGGCTTCATTTTGGATAGGAGTGCCTTTCTGCTGCCAATTTACTGCTTGTGCTGGTTTACATCTTGGAATCATAAATAGGAATTTACATCAGGGAACCTGCATGGAAACTGAGCGTTATTCAAAGATGTGGTAGGACCAGACTTTGGAGAATGCGATCAGAATGAAGATGCTTAAAGGTTACCTTTGCAGGATCATGCAGTTTCTTGTATGAGAGGAGAATATGTCTTCAATGTGTTAATAATATTCAAGCAAGTTTTCCAGTCTGGTTTTTGATTGTGTACGATGGCTGTTGTATGCAGTACAGAATCTATTACAAGCTGCAAACTTTATTATGAGGATAAAGAACTTCGTAATTAGTAATTTTGCTTAGGGTTCATCTAGCTTATATGCAACTTAGACTTCTGCAAGTCAGCTAGCCATGCTAGACTCTGTTTATGGTTGTGGAAGAGAAATGGGCAACTTTCAGACATGAGTCACTGTATTTTGGGGGATTTGATTCAACTACAGATTCAGAGACTTTCAGATTTTTCTCATGTTTGCATATGGGCTATGGGCTTGTTTCTCTTGCCTTAAAATGTGCAAACAGTTATGTTTGAGCCTGGAGAAGAGGAGACTGAGAGGAGATCTCCTGGGGGTCTAGAACTTCCTCCCAAGGAGAAGAGGAGGGGCAGGTGCTGATCTCTTCTCTCTGGCCACCAAGTAATGCCAGGAGCAGAGGGAATGGCAGGAAGATGTGGCAGGGGAGGGGGAGGTTGGCCATGAGGAAAAGGTTCTTGAGGCAGAGGGTGGTGGAGCCCTGGAACAGGCTCCCCAGGGAGGTGCTGATGGCACCAAGCCTGACAAGATTCCAGCAGCATTTGGCCAAGGCCCTGAGGGACATGGTGTGAATGTTGGGCTTGTCCTGTGCAGGGACAGGAGTTGGACTCCAGCATCCTTGTGGGTCCCTTCCAACTCACAACATTCGATGATTCCATGTCCAGGAGCATTTTACCTGGCCTTAGGATGCCTTTCAAGAAGGGCACACCTCTCCTGAGTCCTGTGTCATTTATGTCAGTCTTGTGTAGATAGATGTCTTGGGTATCCTAAAGCATCTCAAATGACCCCAGATGTCTCCGTTTAGGCAAATAAATTAATCTCTGAATGTACGAGCTCCTGTCGCAGTCAATGGAGACCTAGTCAATATAGTCAACGTCATCTCTAAAGCCATTCATCTCACTGGAAAGTACACACCTGGGGTCCAATTCTGCTCTGTGAATATTTCAAAATGATTACAGATTATCTTTTAACAATGGGACACTTCTCTCTCTTATCGGGGTAACACTTTGCTTTCATTATTTTAGAAAAATACTTCAGCTTATGCTAACTATTTTTTACAAATATGCAAATGATCTGGGTTGCCTATGGAAACACATATTCCTTGGCTGAGCGTAAGGCTGTGTAGAAAAAGAGTTGTTCAGAAGATATATATGTGTATGGATATAGAAAGAGAATAGTTGGAGAAAATCAATATGGATGCTAGAAAGGAATAGGAGTAGTAGCATTTATTCCCAAATTCTATGATTAATATTATTTATAAGAATGAATGAACCTTTAAAGATTTGAATCTGTTTGGTTTTGAAGTTCAAAAGCAAAAAAAAAAAAAAAAATTCTTTAAATGCCTTTTGAAATTCCAATTAAGAGTCAGTCAAAACTCATCACTAAAAGAATAGTTTTTGGTTTACAAATTAGCCATTAAAAAGTGACAAATATCTTCAATGCTTAAACACTCTTCTGCAATACCTGTTATGTTCAAATAATACTTTTTCTGGGAACATGAGTATGTTCCCCAGTATTTCTTTTCTTTTTTTTTTTTTTCTTTATTCCTTTTATTCTTTTCTTTCTCTTAGGAATGTGTCTGGAAGCTCTATCTAACTTTAAAACTGCACTCACTTCACCAGTACTGGGGATACATATTATTTCATGAATAGTTTAAAATCACATTCATGTTTTCTAGTTTCAAATTATAATATGAATGGCTTACTTTGGTTTTCTGTTTCTTTTTCTCCTGTTTTTTACTTCTTTTTTTTTCCTCCAAGTTTTATTTAATTATTTAATCGAATTATTTTAATTATGTATTTCTTCAGTTTTCTTACTAGAGGAGTAATACTTGAAGAAAGTAAACTTTTTTGTGCTACATGAATGTAGCAGGATGGCATTTCCAGGCCAGGATGGCAAGGAAGAGGAGATGCCCTTTATGTGCAAGAGGAGCAGGAGTATGTGGAGCTCTGCTTTGGAATGGATGGTGATCCACATGGCAGGTTATGGGTCAGGATTAGTAAGCAGACCAATACAGGGGACATTGTGTTGGGTGACTGTTACAGATCAGGAAAAAGAAGTAGATAAAGTTTTCTTCAGACAACTGGAATAAGCCTCATGCTCACAAGCCTGGATTGTCATTGGGAACTTTAAATTCTCTGACATCTTCTGCTGGGAGGGCAACACAGCAGGGCATAAGCAATCCAGGATGTTTCTGGGGTGCATTGATGACAACTTCCTAGCACAGGTTATCATGGAACTGGTGAGATAAAATGCTCTGCTGGATCTGACATTCACAAACAAGGAATAATTTCTTGGGGATGTGAAGATTAGGGGTCTTCTTCAAGATCCGCCTGGACACCTTCCTGTGTGATCTCATTTAGGTTCCTGCTCCGGCAGGGGGATTGGACTAGATGATCTTTTGAGGTCCCTTCCAATCCCTGACATTCTGTGATTCTGTGATGAACAAATGAACATGAACAAATTAAGTCTTGAACTGAAATTATGTCTTTATTTTAGGAATCATTGTTGGTGTTAAACATGGCTTAAGGCCGCCGGTGCTCTGAAGAACAGGCATTCCACGTGCTGATGTGTCTTAACTCCACAGTATTATGTGGGATTTTATTGTTAATATTTCTCTCCTTGTGACAGTTTCTCTGTAGAATGTGACACCACTTTAACAGAATAACAAACATCACCCGCTGAATGTATTAATACCGTGGAAAACAATTTAGTGTTGTATTGTTGTAAATTATGTCCCGTTACTAGTAGGTTGTTTTATCATGACAAAGATTTCAATTTTATCTCTTCTCCTGGACGTGAGGATTTATTGTTTGTGCAAGATGCCAACATACTTGAGAAATGATGAGAATAGTTCGCCAAGAGAATAAAATGTCTGTCTCTCAGAGGAAGAATGAATTCAGATATAAACTGGTTACAGAGAAGAAAAGGTGAAAGAAACTGTGATGAGGATGTAGGTCACTAGGTCAAATCAACAGGTTACAGAGGGCTATCAGTGAGAGAATCCTAAATAATAGTTATTGAGCAAGAAGAGTCAGTGACCACTACCCTGGTGACCAGTAATTTCAGACAGTGGAGTTAGGGATTTATTGAGCATTAAAGTTTTTAAAATAGGATAAGAATTAGCATTTTTATTTGGTATTTGAAGTTGAGCCCATATCTGAACTCAAACCTTAGTTTGGGTTGTGTCTTTAAATTTGGGTCAGTCCTTTGCACTCAGGTACAGGCCTAGGAACATGTTGTGAGGAAAATTTTGTGTCTGTACTATTCCTTGGCATTAGGTGAACTAGCTCGTTCACCACCCCTCAGCATGCTTGTCCAACCAATGTTATTTTGATAAGTTGGCTGTAGAGTCCTTCCTGCAAGGGTCTTCATGTCACCAGTTGCAAAAACAACTGGGATTTTTGACAGCTGTAGCTCTAACTTCATTTGTAACATTAAGGATGCACAGGACTGATGTATTGCGCCTACAAGAAAGCTGGGGAGGGACTTGGGCCAAGGGCAGGGAGTGACAGAACAAGGGGTGATGGCTTGAAACTGGCAGAGGGGAGATGGAGCTGAGATGTGAGGAAGAAATTGTTTGGTGTGGGGGTGGTGAGACAGTGTCCCAGGTTGCCCAGAGAAGCTGTGGCTGCTCCTCCCTGGAAGTGTTGAAGGCCAGGTTGGATGAGGCTTTGAGCAACGTGGTCTAGTGGAAGGTGTCCCTGCTGCTGGGAGAGGGGTTGGAACTGGATGAGCTTTAAGGTCCCTTCCTAGGGTTCTTCCTCTCTAGTTACGCTCTGGATTTGGACAATGACGGGACCACAGCTGCCGCTTGTACCACACAACATAGGCAGAGTGATGTGTAAAAACTGTCTCACTCTGTATCAATTGACTAGACCTAGGGGCATAATTACTGGAGAACTTCCCAGACTTAATTGAGATCAAATAGTGCCATCAGGTGCATAAATGTACTCTATAGTTTAAATCACCATTAGGTTGGTGATTTGTGAGTGCCTGAAAAATTTATCTCAAATGAGAATTCTGGATTGTTCTTTCTGCAAAACTGGGAGGGGATTTCAACAGAGGTCCTACATTAGTTTGCCACCAGCCTAATTTAGCTTAGAAACCCAAGACTAATAGCCATAGCTATCTCTGTAGTCAAGGGAGAATGACTGTAATTTCATCAGCAATTGATATCTTCTGTGGGTTGAATTGTCCTCAGGAGATGCCTGCCTCTTTCTGTGGTCTCTAGGAGCAGGCAAAGCTCCTAATTTATGCAGCTTGCCTGAGCACCTGAATTAGAAGGAAAAATCTGGGTCATTACTTCTGTAATTTTTTGTGCAGAGACAGGAGTTGGTCAAAATAAGTTACTTTTATTTGAAGCTGATCTCTGATTCAAAGTTTCAGAGCAAGAATATGCCTTTGTGAGCCATCATCGTTGATAGAAGGGACTGCTTTGTTCTTCTGGCTGTACTTTGAAGGAACATTTCTGTAATTTTTTAACCTGTCATATCTGCAGTGTTATCAATAGAAAACCCATAATGGGTCATTGATTTCTAAGTGTGTTTATTATTTATCTTATTTTTTGATGCCTTGTATTTCTAATGTTTTAGTAAGGGAGTAATAAAAGGAAGTATGTTATCACTAAAAGAAAATACATCACCCATAGTCAGGGATATGCTAAACAATGAGTGTGCATGACATGTTTCAGCTTTAGAGAGCCCTCCAAATTGTAGCTAACGTCTCTTGACTAAGCCATCAGAGAATTGTAAATGTTATTCTTGTTTGTTCCTTCTCTCCGAGTTTCATACAATGTTCTTGATTCCTATTACCAAGGAGAGTTTTGCTAATTTATACCTGTTGACTGTCTGCTGTCCTTTGATAATTGGCCACGTGGGTGAATGACTACCAAAATTTTGTCTGAACATCAAATATCTGCATGCATCAATTGTTAAACCAAAGCATTTTTCCTCCTGGATAGCATCTAATTTAATCCATTATTTCTGCCACCTTTAAAGACTGCATATGCCTGAAAGCAGAAAATTAAATAACTGTTTGCCATTAATACAAATTATTGTGTTTTGACAGCTTGCTAATCAACTAAAGTAAAAATGCTGCTGTACAAATAGCGCAATTGCCTTTTAAGTAACTATTTTTTTTTAATGTGCATGAAAATTCTCCTTGTTTGGGTCTTTGAACCCTTATAGGACTTGTCCTCTGTGATATGTTAATATTCAGAAGCATAAATAAAGCTTTACTTGAGTTGTGCTGTGTTGCAGAATGGCTTTCTCTGTATAGTTACTCCAGAATTTTGGGAAACATTTGACCATCATGTACTGGTGATAGATGAGTTGGACTTGATGATCCTTGTGGGTCCTTTCCAACTCACAACATTCTATGATTGTCTGATTCCACTATGGACTATATGAATTAATGTGTGAGTTAATTTAATGTGTGAGTTTAATTTAAAATTAACGAGATTTTGACTGTGTATTTTATGCACTGTTCAGGTATGGGCTGTTTCTGGGGAGCTGAGAGGAAGTTTTGGAGACAGAAAGGAGTCTACTCCACTCAAGTGGGTTACGCAGGAGGATATACTCCAAATCCTACCTACAAAGAGGTCTGTTCAGGTAAGGTCTTTCTCTTTGGTTTTTAAGGATTGTGAGTATAATCCTGTTCAGATTACGGGTGACAACAAAGAGTAAATGACAATAAAGAGTAAAATGAGTGTCTGAAGCAACTAAAGAAATTGGATATTTAGTCAACCCACAAGCCAACAAGGCACTGCCCTTGTATCCTAAACTGTAATGAAATCTATGGTATGTCCATCCCATTGTCATCTAATAATTAGTGAGTTAATGCATCTACAGATATTCCGAGGAAAAAGAAAAAAATACTTTCTTCAGGTAATGAATTCTGTTTCAATTTATGCCAATGTTTTCCTTAGAAAAAATGTGAGTTTGGATTTTACTTTTGCTTACGAACAAAAACCAGAAAGGACACATTCTTTTTCTTCCTATATAACCAAGAGGTTGTATGGAGAAGTTTAAACTTCTCATTTGAATTATTAATAATAATTTGATAGATTTTTATACAGTTCAGTGCACAGCTTCCTATCATTTCCATGCCAAAGCTTTGCATTTATTTTTCATTGCACTCTTTTACTAATCCTCCTACAGCACTAATAACCCAATACAGTTTCTTTCTGTGATCTAAAACATAGAACCACTGGCAGCCAACTGACTAATGTTGCTGTTAAAGCAAATCTTTGCTTTCCTATACTCACTGGAGGAGAACAGCTTGGAGGGGGTGGTTTTGGGGTTTTTTTTTTTTTCTTGTTAACACTTTTAATGCCAAATGCTGAAGTTGATACACTGTTCATGCTGACAATCTGTCACACAGGCTTGATAGAAAGAGTATAAAAAGTTCAGTGGCACAAGCAAATAATGGACACTTTAACAACTGTGCAGAAGTGCTGCAAGGCACCCCAAAGAAGTAGAAACTTTCTGGAAATAGTAAAAAATTAGAAAAGAGGTGTTTTAAGGTGGTATTTTATGGACAATACTGAACTCATAACAAATTGCCTTATAAATGCTAAAGAAAACTTATCTATTAGGGAGAATTTCTGGAGGGAACTTAGAGCAGAGTGCATGCTCCTCAGTGCAGATGTTTAGTGGATAGAAATTTAAAAATATCTAGAAAAAAATAAAAACAAACCAAACCCTGAGCCTTTAGAGTTAGAAGATATGTAGATACCCAGAACTCCTGCAAAACATAGCAATAAAAACCTTCTATGGAAGGATCAGTGATGCCCGTTTTAATTATCCAAATGATCTGTTATTTTCTAATACTTCTGCACTCTTGTATTTTGTACTTTTCTTATGTGCCTACATTATCCGTAATTTTTATAAGCATATATGCTCCAAGACCTGTCTGGCAATGATTGTCCACTGTGTTTAATGGCCTGGATATTAAATAATTAGATTATTTATATACAATAAGGATGTGCAGCACAACTTCTCTTTCCCAATGTACTCACAGTTCCAGTACACTGAGGGTAGTTATGATGGACTGTTGAGTGGTTCTCCAAAGACACTGAGAGCTGGCTGTTGACCAAGGGGAGAGGTGAACATAGGACAAGAAAGTGTAGCCATGGAAGTAGAAACATGGTACCTTCTCATTTAATTAAGTGCAGTATAGGTTGTTTTTATAGTTCAGAATAGCTCCATAGTATTGTGAGTTTTGCATTTGATAGATTTGGCAGCTACTTTATGTGTTGAATTTTGTCAATATTGTATGGTGAGTTGACCTTGGCTGAATGCCAAGTGCCCACCAAGCCACTCTATCACTCCCTTGGTGGTAATTCAATAATAAGAATCCTGGAATAAAGAAATTGGAAAAATCTTCGAAGTTTATTTTCTGATAATTTTTTTTTAGTTAGGTTTGTAGTACAAAAACACAGCTGAGGTTATTTTTTTTAGTGCTCGTTTTTATACACATTAGCATTATGGATGTTTATATGCCTCCAGATGCTGGACACTGGAAGATTTTTTGCTCAGAGATATCCAGAAGCATGAGCACATATTTCATAGCCTTGTCTGTGTGAGCATAAATGGGATGTGTATGTGTTACACATTTCTGTTCCCAGTTGTGCAGCTGAGCTGAATTGGAGAATTCACTAATTTCTGCATGTTATTTTTTTCCTACTTAGCTTCCTCTATCCCTATTTTAATCTGTTTTTGTTCTGATTTTTTTTTTTTTGGCAGATTTTTCATCTTTGAACATCCTTTTTGGAAGTCTCTTTAAAGAGAGCTCTCACAAGCTGCCCTAAGATATTGCCCTCTAACTGCTTCTGTTTACCATAGTTTTCACTGGGAAGAAAAGTTCTTATAAAATTATAGAATTCCATTATGCACTGTGCGATTGCTACTTTCTTATTCATCTGTTCTGGTAAGATCATATTTATGGTTAACACTTAGCAGTCATGTCCTCTAAATCCAGCTCTAGAAAGGACACCAGGGCCATCTAAGCAGTATCCACTTGGCAAGTGTTTGAGCTTTATTTTCAGCTCATGCAGTCCTGAGAATCTGTGCAGGAAAGTTATTTCAGTCCAACACTTTTCTGGCACTCTGCTCTGAAGAAAAAAAAAACAAACCCAACAATTCTTTGGTTGAAATATAAAATCATAGAATGGTTTGGATTGGAAGGGACCTTTAAAGGTCATCTAGTCCAATCCCTCTGCAGTGAGCAGGGACATCTTCAACTAGATCAGGTTGCTCAGAGCCCTGTCCAGCCTAACCTTGAACATTTAGCACTTCTTCTAAAAGCACATTGTCAGCTAGACCTTCAGGCAAAATAATGCGTATTTACTCTTTTCTCCATGCTAAGGTCAGTCAAAACATATCAACCAATGGTGGGGTTTTTGTTATTCAGTTGCCTAAATGTAGGATTTTGTGCCATTTGAGATGTCTGAGAATATCCGTTGTGCCACACTTAGTCACGTCTGACAGTTTTTCATGGATGCCCCAGCTGCCCTTGGACATCTCAAGAGTAACTGGATGCTTATATGTGAATAACTAATTCAAATGTAAGGTATCTATATGTACATTCACTATCCATACTTCTACCTGGAGCTAAGGACTGGGCCATGCACTGTTGATTTATGTGCGTATGTGCTGCTACACAATGTGGAGGCAGGGAAGTATTGTGTCTGCTGAGGCATAAGATTTCCCAGTCTTACATTCTTGGATGTTTTGATCATCTGTTTATCTGATCCATGCATGATCCATCCATAGAATCTTAAAATCCTAGAATGATTTAGGTTGAAAGGGACCTTTAGATTATCAGCCTTCCAATACCTGAAGGGGCTACAAGAAAGCTGGAGAGGGACTTTTCATAAGGGCAATTAATGACAGAACAAGGGGAAATGGGTTTAAACTGAAAGAGGGAAGGTTTAGATGAGATATTAGGAAGAAGCTCTTCACTGTGAGGGTGGTCAGACACTGGAACAGGTTGCCCAAGGAAGTTGTGGATGCCCCCTCCCTGGAAGTGTTTAAGGCCAGGCTGGATGAGGCTTTGAGCAACATGGTCTAGTGGAAGGTGTCCCTGCTGCTGGCAGGGGGGTTGGAACTGGATGATCTTTAAGGTCCCTTCCAACCCAAACCATTCTGTGATTCTATGATTCTATGATCTTGTTCAAACCCGCGTGCTGTGGGGTTTCATAATGATCTTAAAAAGTACCTTGTTTGGAGATCTCTGAAGACAACACTACCTTCTATATAATTGATCTTAAAGTCTACAGTAACATGGCACTGACATCTATATTTAAATACCTGTAAATTGAGGAATTACAGAGATAGAGGCTTGGAGCATATTGATTGCAGTTTGGTAGTCTGCTTCACTCTTTATACTAAGTTTGTTAGTCTTGAGTAAGTATCTTCTGTAGAAAACAAGAAAATATTTAGGGTTTCTTTCTTTTCTTCATGCTTTTAGTATATTTTCTAGAAAGTAAGTAAGTATTGTGTTGCCTCAAGGGAATACAGGTCTGTTTTCCACCTCATTGATGTTCCAGTCTTCTACCATGATCTTCATTTGATGGACCTCACTGGGAAGTGAAAGTGATCTGCAAACCTAATATTAAGCTACATGGGAGGACACCATTACTTTTACAGCAGCCAGGTGATGGCTGTACTGTTACAACACTGTGTTGATACCCCATGAAAACTTAAGCCTCTAAGGATTAAGTTACCTCCAACCTTATAAGCCTTGAAGAGCATCATGATACAGCTCTCTGTTGAGGAGGTAGGGAAGTCACAATTCTGCTTGAAAGGGTCAGATTAGTGTCATCATGTTGAGATGTGGGACAAGTCATTTGAAGATTCTCCTATCAGTATTGCCTTGCTAAATTGATGTTTAAGAGGTGGTTGAGTTATTTTAAAGCTTAAGAATACAGTGCTGGAAATTATTTTTATATTTTGTGGTGACAACCATACAGATGAAAATCTGAAAAGGCATTCTGGAGTGAGTGAAGGATTTTGAGCTATTTTTGTTGTGTTAGACTAATACATAAATACACCATTTTTGGCCAGCATTAGACAACCCAGGATATTTATTCAGTATGAAACGTCTTTTCATATTTTGCTTACAGATGTTCAGAACAATTCTGTTTATCTGTATATTCATAAGCTTTTGGAAATCTGCATAACTCAAGTGGCACTGAAATCAGAAGGGAAAAACTCTGCTGTTGTTATTCATAAACTGGTTATGTACAATTACCATATAAATATGCAGTGAATGATGATTTTCTTAAAAACAGGACAGTTTATAGGCTTATGGTTCAAGCTGTTAACATCTAAGCGGGTCATTTTATTTTGTTCTGGCTTTTTTTCTTTGTTTATCTTCAGTGACTATAATGTAAAAAAAAAAAAATAGATGAATATGCCTGTTTATTATCTGGTCAGAAGGCTTAGTGAACAAAACAGTATATTTAGTTAGTTAAACCAGTTTGTAATCTAGTCCATTCTCAGGACCTTTCTGAACCATCTTCTCTTGTACACAAGTCACAATTTATTAACAATTACCAATGCAATATAAAAGTATGCCACGTGACTTAATTTCTGTGTTGAGTTACATAAAATACTTTATTATGAAGTTATTTCACGTTTTCTATGCAGCAAACCCATGTTTTTTTGAGGAATAGTATTGCCTCTCACATACCAATTAGTCTTTTGAGTGATTTTTATAAGTAGGGGTTCCAGTTCTCCTTAAAATGTCTAGGCTTCCAAAGGTCATCCAGAAGACTTCTACATAACTGATGGAAGAGAGTGGAGAAAGGCAAAATTAATTTCTCCTCTGTTAACTCCTATCCCTTTGGTCAGTTGGTGATTTACAAAGTTAATTCCATCTCTACTTCATCTTAGTTATACTTGGAAGAGAGGACAAGACAACCATTGAAGTCCACAGCAGGTTGATGGTTAGCATGGCTTTGCTTTAAGAAAGAAAATGCGTGCAGAGGGTTTGACTCCGTGATGTGGGGCTTATCTGATCTACTTATGCATAAACAGCATGATCATTAAAGCCAACAACAGAAAATCTGACTAGCATTTTTTCAGGAGTTATTTATAGCAATAGAGAGAAAATGTAATATGGAAAAAAATTCCTTCTCAGATTTCCCATTCTCTACAAAATACATACATTATATTCACTGCAGCACCCTGTCATAGAATGTTGTGAGTTGGAAGGGATCCACAAGGATCATCGAGTCCAACTCCTGTCCCTGCACAGGACAATCCCATCATTCAGACCATGTCCCTGAGGGCCTTGGCCAAATGCTTCTGCAGTCTTGTGCAGAATATGGTGCCATGAGCACCTCCCTGGGGAGCCTGTTCCAGAGCTCCACCACCCTCTGCCTCAAGAACCTTTTCCTCATGGCCAACCTCACCCTCCCCTGCCACATCTTCCTGCCATTTCCTCTGCTCCTGGCATTTGTTGGTGGTCAGAGAGAAGAGATCAGCACCTGCCCCTCCTCTTCCCCTTGGCAGGAAGTTCTAGACCCCCATGAGATCTCCTCTCAGTCTCCTCTTCTCCAGGCTGAACAAACCAAGAGACTTCAACCTCATATGGCTTCCCCTCTAAACCCTTCCCCAATGTTGTGTCCCTCCTCTGGACACTCTCCAGCAGCTTTAGATCCTTTTTCTCCTGTGGTGCCCAAACTGCCCCCAGTGCTGGAGGTGAGGCTGGGGCGATCACCTCCCTCAACTGATTTGCAGTACAACTGAATACTGTGATGTTCTGTAAAATATAGATGAGTGGCCCATGACAAACTATCAGTATGTTGAGACAGTGCCTTGTATTACTTGAAAAGTCAGTCATTTAGACATCACAACACTATTCCAAACTGGGGCTGACTCTCCAAAATGTTTAAATGTATAATTAAACTACAAATATTCCCTTCACTTTCTGTAGCTTATAAAGGGATCTGAAGGTTCTTATGAACGGAAACGAAGTTCACAAGATTAAAGTTTCCAAGCAGTAATGAGAATGGCTCAGAACATTTTCTTTTATTATTAAATCACTGTCAAGAGAATAGATTCCTGTTGTGCCTTTGTCTGTTCTTTTTTTTTTTAAATAAGAACAGGGTATAGGAATTTTAATGACTTATAGATTCTGTGAAGAATGCCAGTGTTCACCATGCCCTTGATCTGTACAACGTGCCTTGATACTGTTGGCCAATTGGTCCACCTCTCCCCTTTTTTTTTGCCCAGTTCACCTGTAAGGAAGGAAGGAAAGGTCAGCCAATCAAAGTACAAAATAAATTGATCAAAGTTAATATTATTATACTGTGGATATTAGTGTTTTGTATATTTTTTGTAGCAATTGAAGAACAAGATTTTGTAGAAAATATATAATTTTTATTAACTAGACCACAGTTAGAATAAGTTGTGTCTCTGTAATTGTGAGGCTATAGTCCTAGGATCCTCCTAGATGTGCAGAAAAATCTTGATGTAACTCTATAAACTATAATTTGTCCTTGATGCAGTTGCTAAGTCATGAAATAAAATGAATATACCAATTTCACTTCAAAAAAAAAAAAATCATTTGGAAAGGTGACAGCAGATGCTGCTGCAACGTTAAAACCTTGGCAACAAGAAATATAACAGATGCATTGAATTTCAGTTAACTGCTATATTGCAGTTCTACCTAGAAAATTGTCTGTGTTGACATGACTGACGTTCTTTTTCAACAGAAGAGCTTCTTGTTGTCCAAGAAAACTTCATTATACCTTAGGATACAGAAATATGTTCTGTAGATTCATCTTTTAAAAATAAAAGTCGGAATAAATATTTTTTACCAGCCGTAGTCTGAAAAACAAAAAGCTCCCTGATCACAAGGGATGGTAGCTGCTCTGCTTAGGGAGTTCTGCTACATCTTTAATCAAGGTTAAGTTTACATTTTCATTTCAGAATTTGACTTTTCAGGGTTAATATCTTGGCCAATTCAGGCTTGAAGAAATTAAACTGATATATATTATTTAGACACCTGATTGTGCCTTGTGGCAAATTTCAAATCCTAATAGACTCTGTTCCTTGTATCTATTTATTTCAGCATTGCCCATAATCACAGGCTTAGGTAATAGTAGCAGTATAAATGCTAAATATATTATTTATTATTAACAACTTTATTTGAATTGTATTCCACCGAGATGTGTTGTTTCCATCTTTCTCATTTCTTGGTTTTATTAAAGATATATATAAGATGAAAATGTGGTAGCCCTGGAGATTGAAAGAGCCATTACAGAACAAGTCAAAGACAAAATCTTCTGACCTGGAGTCTACACTAAGTTCCCAAAGGACTTTCATTTTCAGAAGAGACTCCATGCAGGATTAGGCTGTGATATTCACCATGTCACTCTGCCTGAAAACAGAAGATGATGCAGCAGGAAGCTGCTTCTCATTTTAGACATGGGAAGATGGTGGATTTGTGAAAAGGATGATGTTACCAAAGGGCTCACTGTTGTTGTTATGGGTACTGGGGTTTTCTTACATTTTGTTTTTGGTATGGAGACACTTGAAAAGAAAGAAAATACAAGGCCATTCTACTCAATGTACCAAACTGTCGTCCCAGAAGTAGTGATTGCTACAGGTGGTAACTCCATTAAGGTCACCTGGGCTATTCATGTCCATGAGAATCATAGAATCATAGGATGGTATGGGTTGGAAGGGACCTTAAAGATCATCTAGTTCCAACCCTCCTGCCATCAGCAGGGACACCTTCCACTAGACCACGTTGCTCAAAGCCTCATCCAGCCTGGCCTTCAACACTTCCAGGGAGGGGGCATCCACAACTTCCTTGGCCAACCTGTTCCAGTGTGTGACCACCCTCACAGTGAAGAACTTCTTCCTAATATCTCATCTAAACCTCCCCTCTTTCAGCTTAAACCCATTTCCCCTTGTTTTGTCATTAACTGCCCTTATGAAAAGTCCTTCCCCAGCTTTCTTGTAGGCCCCCTTCAGGTATTGGAAGGCCGCTATAAGATCTCCCCGGAGCCTTCTCTTCTCCAGGCTGAACAGCCCCAACTCTCTCAGCCTGTCCTCACAGCAGAGCTGCTCCAGCCCTCGGATCATCCTGGTGGCCCTTCTCTGGACTTGTTCTAACTGGTCCGTGTGAACCATTCGTGGTATGTGATATTTGAAGTATCATGTGTAAACTGATACTACAAGTCAAAGGAAAGAGGAAAAACAACAAGCAAAAGAATCATGATGGGTAGACATCGGAAATGGAAGAAACCAGTGAGAAGCTGTAGCTATTGGGAGAGCATTGCTCTGGAAGTAAAGCAGATGGTAGAACATGTTTGCATTTTCCCTGTATTTCTTGTTTGTTGTGGTGTGTTTGTGTTATTTTGCTGCTCCTACTGCTTATTCTCCCAGCTGAAATCTTAATTCCTTTAAGTGGCAAATGCTGACATGTTTTGGGGATAATATGGATATTTCTGAGAATATATTTTTCCTGAAATTGGGAGAGTACTGAAATTCCTATGTGTAAACATAGTCCACTTTGACTTACTCCTTTTATGGAACATGTTCCTATGCTGGCATATAAAAGTTTGTCAGTTGAATACTGTCTCACCAAGTAGATTAAGACTTTGAATAGTTCTAAAAGTGACATGTGTAATTTCTGTGTCTTGGATGAATGATGAAAATAACTAATTACAAGAGTTTAACTTTCTTCTTTTTGCTCAGCCATGCCCAAGAAGACTATTGTATCTCAGTTTATAATAAGTAAAATTATGATGGTCAGGTTCTTGTCTGTCTTACGTTTGCAGACTCACACATTCTCACATGAATTTCTCTGGGTGAGAAGAGTTTAGTCCATGAGTAAGATAAGAAATTGGTTCAGTGATAGCAGAGGCAGAGCCTTTGGGTTCCTCATGGTTGTAGTGCACTGTAGCAACAGTTTCCCCATTTGATGTGAAGTAACAACAGGGTAAAGGACAGTTTGAGAAGGAAAAACTTCTTTACTGTGAGGGTGCCAGAGCCCTGGGACAGGCTGCCCAGAGAGGGTGTGGAGTCTCCATCTCTGGAGATGTTCAAACCCACCTGGACGCTTTCCTGTGCAACCTGGTGTAGGGAAAGGTTTGGACTGGATGATCTCCTGAGGTCCCTTCCAACCCCCACCATTCTGTGATTCTGTGATTCTGTGATTATGAGAAAGCCAGAGCTCAAGGGAGTTCATTAAATTGCTCACAAAAATTAAGAAAGGTCATACCAATCCCTTTGGGAGTGTGACACATAGTAGTCACTGCACTGTACTACTGATTTAGAGACTTACAAAGAGAAGACAGTTGCTAAGTAAATATCTTGTTTTCAGTGAGCTGGTTCCACTGATAAAACTAAGTAGAAATAATGCTTGGGTCAATTAATTTTTTTTTCCCTAATTAGTTTTGGCTAGTAGGAAAACCAAAGTAATGAAAAAATGGGGAGCAAGTAGAACACTGATTTTGTTTTAAATTGTTCCTAAATTTTTAGGAAGGATTAAGGTAATGGAACCATATTTTTAGAATGGCACTTTGGCTGGAACTAAAAGAAAAAGAAAAATATTTCATTATGAAAAGAAGAGCCCCCCACTTTTCACAATTCTACAGTGGCATCCATTAAGTGAAACCCTCAACAGAATTTGCAGAATTTTTTGGTCAGCCTCAGGATGCATTTTGGGGAAAAAATGCTTATAAAATAGCAAGAGATTACACCTGTGCACAGCAAGGAGTATTTTCTAAGAAGGATCAAGGAGTTTGTTTGAGGAGTCCTAACTTATCTTCATAAATCCAAGAAATGAAGGATCCTTCAGGGAAGTCATCTTTCAGTTTAATCGCTGATGATTTTCTGTGGGCTAGGTCTCGAGTACATCCATCGTATGGGTATTCTTTTTAGAAGAGACAAAAATCTTTCAAATGCTTTGGTGCACTAAAAAAGCCAGAGATTGTAAAACTATGATAGGCTGTGAGTTATGATCGAGTCACAATTCTGGTGTCAGAGAAGGTATGGGACACCATCTACAAATTTTCTGCATGAAGTATCAAAAACTATTGCTAGGTAGGCTCCATTACTTCATGTTTGTATACTGTCAGGTTGGATGCCCTAAAAAGGTCACAGTAGTAACCTATGTAGTAATAATCACAGTAGTAACCTATGAAGTTGAAGATACTGAAAAGACTGTTTTCTGGTTTTTATTTAAATATCCAAAGTGATAGAAAATCTACCATTTCCATCAGTAGGAAACTTCCCCAGAATAAGAGGATATTAGGAGAATTTTATTCACCCTAAGGGTTGTCAAGCACTGAAACAGGCTGCGCAGGGAACTGGTGGAGTCACCATCCCTGGAGGTATTTAAAAGATGGGTAGATGTGGTGCCTAGGGACGTGATTTAGTGGTGGACTTGGAAGTATTAGGTTTACAGTTGGGCTCAATGACCTTAAAGGTCTTTTCCAACCAAAACTATTCTATGATTTTATGTTTCTATATTTGATTTGTAGAAGGACTCAAATACATCAGTTTAACACAGCAACAGAGATCTCTACCACCGCAACTCAAGAGAGAGTCCACAAACCACACAAGATACTTCTGATAACTGAGGTATAATTGATACACGGGCTCCTTCTGCATTTTGTTAATTGACTTCAAGATCCTTTATAAAACTTGTGTCTTCCTGTGTGAGACCTGTCAGCTCCTACAGCATGGGCAGGAAGAGGGAATTACTCTCTTCTTGACCCCAGGATCCAGGATTTATTTAATGAAATATGTTAGCCATTGCTTGACTAACTGGGTCACTCAGAAGTTTATTTTGGCCTTCACTCAGGAACCAAATACCCTTTTTATTTAACCTATCTTTCTGGAAATTTCTGGGATATACAACCTCAAAAAAAAAAAAAAAGGAGAAAATAAAGGGAAAGTATTTGAGTAGTTGAAGTCTAACTGCTGTGTTGCTTCACACCAAGGATTCATTTAATCTAACAATCTACTTCAGTGATAGTTAGTGTGAGTTCTGTCTTCCTATACCTCACAGCTTCCAGGTATTAGTGATTTAGTGTTTAATAATCACTGATGACCTTATCTATAGTAATTTGTTTTTCTGTTTCTTAAGTATGATTTTATTTCTGGCATTCACAAATATGAGGGGAAATGGTAGTTTCATTAACTCTAGTGCTGAACCTGTGCAGGAAGTTTCAAAGAAAACTTGCTCTAGTTAAATGATCTTTTGCTAAAGGTTTTTTCATGGTAGCTAGGTATCAATATGTATGGAAATTAAGTATTTATCCTGATAAGTAAGTAAAATGACCTTAGTTTGTTTTACTGACACTCTACCTCATTAACAAGTATTCCATAGTGACATGCTGTATCTCTGTACCATCAGCAGAGCTCAAAGCAACAGGTAACTTGGAAAGTGGAGAAAAAAACAAGTTATTGGGGGAAAAAACCAAACCACAGTCTCTTCTCCTAGGTGGCAAGTGACAGAATGAGAGGAAATGGCCTGAAGTTGTGCCAAGGGCAGTTGAGATTGGATGTGAGGAAGAATTTCTTTGCTGAAAGGGTTCTGAGGCATTGGAAGGGGTTGCCCAGGGCAGTGGTGGAGTCCCCATCCCTGGAGGGATTGAAGAGTCGTGTAGACATAGTGCTGAGGGACATGGGTTAGTCATAGGGGACTTGTCAGTGTGAGGTTAATGATTGGACTTGATGATCTTGAAGGTCTTTTCCAATCCAGGCAATGCTGGGATTCTGTGATCATAGGAGATCTGAAAATACCAGATTTTTTTATTTCTTCTGAACAGTTACTGCTTTGAAACACTTCTGTAATACATCTTTGGAGGCTTTAACCTTGGCACCAGCAAGGAGATTTTTCTTCATGGTTGCCCATCATATGGCATCAGCATCCCTGGTGTGCTTCACGCACAATGCTACAGGCAGGAGATGTTTTTTCTTACCCCATAGTTATAATAGTTGCTGTCATTCATCTACACTGGATTCAAATTGTATGTGAACTGTGACCACCAACAGTACTAAGAGCATACCTCATTTCCACATCAATGAGATGATGGTATGGACAAAGTGACCAGTCTAATATATCTGGCCTTAAACCTGTACTTCAAAAGGAGGAGAAGCTGCCTGCCTTGAACAGAGTCCACTTAGAGCTGCAAACACTCTTAAAAACAACAAGAGGGTAGAGTCTTCTGAAAGGATTCCTCTCCTTTGTCTTCTAAAGCAGCTTCTTTGTTATCAGCACTAGTGACATCCCCAGAGAGTTGTCATGACTACTCACAGGCTATATCTATGGCAGTAAACTGAACAGGGCACAGATTTGGGCACGAGTAGGTGATCAGTTGTACCACTGGATTTCTTTGGTAGTCCCTGACATGGTCGTAGCCAGGCCAGTAGCCTATTCTGAACAATTTCTAGACACAGCTGATGGTTAATTTGGTGCAGATACTCAAACCCAATTAGCAGTGTGGATGCACAAATCCTTTTCAGTTTAGTTGGAAGGTAAGTTCTGTTGTGCAGTTGACCATACGGCCAGAGAGTAATCCTATTTACTAGCAAATATTTTGCACTGAGAAACAAAATGGACTCTTTGGACTGCCCTACTGTTGGTTTTAATCTTTTTTGAGGTGTATCATCTCTACTGACATTCACAACCAACCCTTTAAACCCGTGGATCCTAGGAGTGCTCTGGATGGGAATAAGCAAGAAAGAACTGGGCTCCCCAGTTCAGGAAAGACAAGGAACTACTGGAGAGAGTCCAGTGGAGGCTACGAAGATGATGAGGGGACTGAAACATCCCTCTGACAAGGAAAGGCTGAGAGGGCTGGGTCTGTTTAGCCTGGAGAAGAGAAGACTGAGGAGGGATCTTATCAATGTTTATAAATATCTAAAGGATGGATGTCAAGAGGATGGGGCCAGAGTCTTTTCAGAGACACCCAGCAATAGGACAAGGGACAATGGGCACAAACTGGAACACAAGAAATTCCATCTGAAGATGAGGAAAAACTTCTTTCCTGTGAGGGTGCCAGAGCCCTGGGACAGGCTGCCCAGAGAGGGTGTGGAGTCTCCATCTCTGGAGATGTTCAAACCCACCTGGACACTTTCCTGTGCAACCTGGTGTAGAGAACCTGCTTTGTCAGGGGGGTTGGACTGGGTGATCTCTGAAGATCCCTTCCAACCCCTACAATTCTATGATCCTGTGATTCTGTGAATTACCAGCTTTGCCTCCTCGACTCTGCCTAGAGAATTTCTGTACCTATTACTGAGCGAAAAAATATATCATGGCAGTGCCTGCACACACACGTGCTCACAGTGCTCACACCGAGATCAAATCTGCATGGAAAAACAAGCGACCTTGACATGTGGCTAACCTTATTTTTTGTCTCCTAGTTCCCTATTTGCTTTTATCCAGTGTTTATTCAGTGAAGTGATTCAATTAGAAACTATTTTTATTTTCTTTCTGAGGAGTGAAAAATGTTAATTGTAGCTGAAATGCCTTCGAGTGATTCTCTCTTCTAATGTCACATTTCCATAAAGTCTATACAGTTTGCTTTCTGCTCAAATAGTACAGCAGTAGAACAAAAATACTACAGAAAGTGTCATTAATATTTTGAATGCTAGACTTGACATGGACTATAACCTTGCTGGGTAAAGCACAGAAGAAAAATAAAAAAAAAAAATTCCTCCCAAAGCATACCATAAAAAACTAAATGAAGAGACAACAGATTGCTGCAGACAGTTGGAGAAATCAAAAGAAACTATAAGAGAATTTTAATTAATATGATAAGCCATCATCTCAGTATTTTGCTACATATGTGCCACTGCCTGTTTTTGAGTAAGTGAACAGAAAGCAATTTCAACTCTACCGTCTTTGGGTTCCCAGGCTGTTATTGGGTTTTAAACTGGACTGTGACATAGAAGGTGATGGTCCTTCTTCTCAGGATTCTTGTCAGCCATGAAAAACAGCTGTGCTCCTGTTACCTGAACCTGTTAACAACCTGTTAACAGGTTCCAGTATAGGTTGGGAAATGATCTA